>NC_080068.1:16123406-16352421 GCF_949987535.1 Balaenoptera acutorostrata | reverse complement strand
TTAACATCAATGAAGGTAAATTTGATTTGAACAATAGGAGTTCCAGTTCCAGGTAAAATGGAATAGAATCCTTTCACCCTATTACTTCTGCTAAGTACAAGTAAAACACTGAACATAATAAGACAAATAACATAAGAAGAGTGTAAAAGGTGAAGAAAAGAAGACAGATCTTGGGATATGAGGCATAACACAGTACTGTGTTTTCTGGGTTATCTTTTTGCTTTTCATATATTCCAGACAGGGGTCTAGAGAAGATGGCAACCCAGAAATGCCAATAGGTACAGACAAAAAAGGCCCAAGGAAAGACTGCTCTCTCTAGCCAAAGAATCAAAAAAAAAAAAAGTTACCTGGAAGAAGAGAAAACTTCTTCAACCAACCACACACAGAAAAACATATTTTTACCACTTCACTACCACCATGTCTCCCTTTTCTCCTACCTTCTCCCTCTCCCCCTGTGACATCATCAGAGGCCAAGTAGAGAGCCTGGGCTTCTACCACCATCAGGTGGTAGTAGGCAGTGCTCTGCCTCTTCTGCTGAGTTGGTGTCAGTGGTAGCTGGGTGGGGAGTCTGGACTTTCAACCCTGCCCAGCTTTAGTGGGTGGCATTACACTACCCCAATTATGCTAGTGTCCACCGAGGCCAAATGGAGAACTTAAGGCCAACTTCCTGCATAGGCAGGAGGAACCTGCTTCCAATCCCAACCAGACTTTTAGGGGAGGGAGCTACTGAAAGGGATTTCTTAAACCTATACATGAAGTTCTATGCACACTCCTGAGTAGCCCACATAAGAAACTGACCAGATTTAGCAGAATATTTGAGAGCTGGTTTACTATTTGGAAAACCACTGAGGTTTTCAGACTAACCTCTGATACCACACAGACAAAGCAGAACAGACTAGCACTGCAAAGACTGAAAACTAAACAGACCTGTATGCCAAACCTAAATGTGGTGACTATCTGATAAAACAGAAGATTTAAACAGGATCCAGAGTCTAATAACATAATACCCCAAATGTCTAGGATATATTTGAAAATTGCTTGTCATGTCAACAAACAGGAAAATCGCAACTGGAATAAGAAAAGACAATTAATAGACAGCAACCTGCAGGTGAATCAGCTATCAGGCTCATCTGATAACAACAGCAATGTAGCCATCTACAAATACTTCAATGAGCAATTACCAACACTTGAAACAAGGGGAAAAAGTAGAAAATTTCATTAAAAAGTTTAAAAAAAATTAGAATCAAATGGAAATTATAGAATGGAAAAACACAAGAATCAAAATTAAAATCTCATTGTATATGCTCAATAGCAGAATAAAGTGACAGAAGAAAGAATCAATAAATTTGATGACCAATCAATAAAAATTACCCAATCTGAACAAAGAAAGAAAATAGATTTAAAAATAAAAAATGAACAGAGCCTCAGGGACATGCAGATGATAAAGAAGATCTAAAACTTATGTCACTAAAGTCGTAGAAAGAGAAGAAAAAAAGTGTCAGTCTCAAAAAATATTTGAAGTAATGGCCAAAATTTTCCATAATTTGGCAAGCGATACAAACCTTAATATTCAAGAAGATGAATGAATTACACAAAGTATAAACCTATAGAAATCCACACCAAAATATATCATAATAAGATTTCTGAAAACTAAAGATAGAGGAAAAAATCTTGAAAACAGCTAGCACAATACGACACATTACCTAAAGGGAACAACAAATAAAAAAAACAGTGAACTTCTCATCTGAAACCATGAAGGTCAGAAGGAATTGGCAAAACATTTTTCAAGTGCTGAAAGGAAAGAAATTCAACCCACAACAAATTTCTATAAACCTTAGGAATGAAAGGGAGATAAAAGACATTTTCAGATGAAGATAACTAAGATAATTTATTGCCAGTAGACCAGACTAAGTGAATGGCTAATGGAAGTTCTTTGATCAGAAAGAAAATGATAACAAAGGGAAACCTGAACCATCAGGGAGGGAGGAAGAACAACAGAATGGGTAAATATAGGGGAATAAAAATGAAACAATTTTCACCTTTGAGCTTTTAAAATTAAAGAATTTTAAAGACTTAAAACTGCACTGTCCAATACACAAGCCACTAGTCATATGTGGCTAATGAGAACTTGAAATCTACTCTGAATGGAGAAGTGCTGTATGTGTAAAATCCACCCTGAATTTCAAAGACATAGTACAAAAATGTAAAATTTTCCATTAACATTTTTGTTAATTATATGTCGAAATGGTATTATTTTGAATATGTTGCACTGAATAAAATGTTATTAAAATTGAAATTAATTTTGCTATTTATTTTTCCTTTCTTTAGTGTGGCTACAAGAAAACTTAAAATTACATATCTGGCTCACATTTGTGGTTTGCACTGTATTTCTACTGGGCAGTGCTAACCTAAAGTACTCAACATTCACACTCATTCATGAAAAACTACAAAAGATACCCTTCAATAAGAAGAAATTTGAAACTAGTGGGATCCGGTAAAATGTAATTTTTTGTTAAAACATTGATATATTTAAATAACTCTTGGCATAAAATTTTAGGAGTGTGTGATAGGGGACTGTTCACTGGGCATGTAAATTATCCTAAGTTAGGTGAGAAAGCATTGCTGCTAAATACAGGCCTTGTTTTTAAAAAAAACTTCTTGGTAAAGATTTTATATTAAAAATTTTAGGATAACCTCTAAAAGAACAACTGCAGACTGCTTTACACCACTCAAGGAAAAGAGCAGAGGGAATGCAGAAAGCTTTCTCAAAAAAAAAAAAAAGTGAAAGCCAAATAGACAAATAGAAAGGAAGGGGAAAAAAAGGTTATAAACAGAAATAAATTGATTTGCTAAATGTAAATATAAATATAAAAGTGACAAAAATAAATTCACTTATTAAAAGATGGAGCCTATCAGATAAGGTGAAGAGCAATAATCACACAAAAACATTTCATTCCACTTTATCAAATAAGCGCAAATGAATAAATCAAGGAAATACCATTTTACCTATTAAATTGAAAAAACTGTGGTCAAGGTTATAAAAAGTGGACCTGCTTAAACAATACTGGTGATAATATAAATTGTTATACCCTTTTACCAAAAAAATTGGCTAAAAGATGCCCATTACATGTACCATATAATACCTAAAAATCGGATTTCCTACGGATGCCCAACAATGGAATATGGTTAAACGTCTGTAATACTAAATACTACACCACCAGTAAAATCATGTTTTCAAACAAAACGCAGCAAGATAGAAAGTGCTTATTCAATTTAATAATTGAATAAAACATGATACACAATTGAATCACAAGATTGTTAAGGAAACTACATATTTAATTAATATAGGTAAGTGTGTGTTCATTTTTTAAAGCTAGTATAACACAATGTTAACATAAAAATATTTTAGTTTTTGCTGAGGACCCAGAAAACAGATTCCATAATGAAGCATGAGACCATCATGTAGAAGTTGCAAAAGGAGGTTGTGCAAAACAATCTGTTTCCAACCGTCTCATTCACATCAAGAGGAGAAGTAGAAGATTAGAAGAGTTAGCTAGAGTCTTTGGGGTGCTGGTGTATATGGAGTACATACACCAAAGGAAGGAGAATGAATGGGATTCTCCCTTGTCAACTAGAGAGAGTGGACGATGAGGAAACTATCAAGGGGCTTAATATTTGTCACCTGCAATTGCTGTACATGGTGGGCCGATATCAGAATGAGTTTGAGAAATCTAAGGATGAGTAATTCCCTGACAAGTTTATCTGCTGAGGGAAGTAGGGGTGCTTTTACATGGGTATCTGCCTGTATCCTCAAGATTGTCCTGACCAGATATGGCCCTCAAGTGGGAGATAGCCTGTTGGGCTTGCAGTCATTGCAATCCAGAGGGACAAGGAGACCCCAACAGTGAGAGAAAGTTTATGTGGCAGTGGAACACTGAGAACCAGGGTGAAAAAGAAAGCAAGAGGGAGAGGCGAGGCCATTACCTGGGCAAGGGAATTTCAGGTAAAAACTCCCATTAGGCAGAGAGGTCATGCAGAGCAGTCTCCAAAGAACCCAAGAAAGTTTTCCATGAGGGAAAGTTTTAAATATCTCCTTGATAAAGAGCACATTCCACCTCTGAACAGTATCAGTCAGATAAAAGAGTGTCTCATTTCCTTTCTTCCTCCTCTCTCCCATTCCCCTGTAGGGATCAAACGCTGTGACTGACAAAGCTAAGAAAAAGGGGTAAAGACATCAGTCAGGGAGAGAGGGGAAAGCACCCTTCGCTCCCACTGCAGTTGCCTACCCTACAGTTGGCACAAGCTGGGAAAGGGGGAGTATCTAGTATTTTGAATGAGCTTAAAATGCTGAATATTACAGTGGACTGAAAATATTACTGTTTGGAGAAGATTTCATTATCTGAAAATGACTTGATAAGCCTGGGGACTTGCCCTAAATTCCATCCAGGAAAAGAACTAGGACTAGGAGAAAAATTAGTCAACACACTAGATGAAGAAAGATAGCAGGAGACAAGAATAAATGTGCTTTGTGATTATATCCCACAAGACATGCTTGATCCACATGGCAGTTACTTCTGAAATAAAGAGGAGAGACTAGAAGGAAATCTACCCTTATTAGCAGTAATATTTGGGGAAGATAGTAATGGGATTACTTGTGACTTTTCCTTTTCTTTTCTTTCTTTTTGATTTTTATAAAATCAATAAGATGTTTTTTATCCTGTAACCAAATGGGATTTGTAGTGCATGGTTGCCTGGGCCCACAGATCATAATGAATTATTTCTTTTTAGTTAACTACATAAGTTTCTTTCAGAAGATGGATGGTTTCACACTGAAGAACGATTGCAATCCTTCTAGAAAAATGCTAAGATGTATGTAAACTACAATTTCTTCTGTAAAATCTCAACATTATACATTAAACATATATTTTTTATTATATAAAAAATTATAAGTTGCATTAACAAAAAACAAGTCATTCACAGTGATAAAGAGGCTCATTTTTAGCCTGCAGTTACCATAACTGAGTCAGGAAACAGGGTTAGGCTCAAGGGAGAGGAGTCTAGCATATATACACAGAACTAATGCTTCACAGTTCCTCATTCATGTTTTCTCGGTGCACTTAAAAATGTTACACACACACACACAGTATTTTACATATTCTGCAACCTCTCTTAACTCACAAAATTATCACATACTTCTAGAAATTTACTATAGAAATAAGTATATTTTATTATATCATTTGCTATCAGTGAAATTTTTAAAATTATATTACTATAAGTCTTCAGTTTGGAGGCATGCATTCCTGAACAATCCGGATGCCTTGATTTAAGACCTTAGCTGTAATTTTTCTCTTTATAAAAATACCCAATCTCCCTCATAAGAGTGTCAGGAGTTAATTAATCACCTGACACATTGAGAATATAAAGTGCAGATTCGTGTGGAGATTTTTCAGTTACAGTTTCTTTTGTCACCAGAAATACAGAGCTGTTAATTAATTTTTACATAACTCTCACAGATGAAGAAAATTCTTTAATAAATTAATATTAAAATAGATTATCTGAAATGTTACTCTCAATAACTGTGTGGTTTTTGTGATTATGGGTATGCCATGAGGAAAAGAATGCAGAGAAATTCTATCTTCTTTACGGTGTTTTCATGAATCAGATGGGATCTGATAATTAAAACAGAAATGTTATGACTAAACTAGTAAAAAACATTTAAAAATCAAGGGGCTTCCCTGGTGGCGCAGTGGTTGAGAATCTGCCTGCTAATGCAGGGGACACGGGTTCGAGCCCTGGTCTGGGAAGATCCCACATGCCGCGGAGCGGCTGGGCCCGTGAGCCACAATTACTGAGCCTGCGCGTCTGGAGCCTGTGCTCCGCAACAAGAGAGGCCGTGACAGTGAGAGGCCCGCGCACCGTGATGAAGAGTGGCCCCCGCTTGCCACAACTAGGGAAAGCCCTAGCACAGAAACGAAGACCCAACATAGCAATCAATCAATCAATCAATTAATCAATTAAAAAAAAATAAATCTTTAAAAAAAAAAAAAATCAATATAAGAAGGTGATATGTCTATACTGATAAAATAAACAAATGTGTGTGTGTGTGTACATCTGCATAGAGAGAAAGAGAGAGACCTAGACAGAATTCTGAGAGTGCCCCCAAGGTTCCTGTCCCCTGGTGTAGTCGCCCTGTATATGTATTCCTCTTGAGCGTAGGCAGGACTTATGACTATGAAGGGATAATTGCTTTGATGATTAAATTACATTATACAAGACACTGTTGTAGCAGGCTGGAAAGATTCTCCTGCTAACTGAAGAATTAAGCTGTGTTATGAGAGGGCCAAAAAGTTAGGACCCGAGGGCAGCCTCTAGGAACTGGGAGTGACTCCTGGCTGACAAGTGTCAGCACAGCTGTGTTCCTTTCTTCAGGGTCTAGGAAGAATAAGTTTCCTTACTTTTTCCAACTTCCAGAGGCCATTCACATTCAGTGGCTAGTGGCCCATTCCTCTACCTTCAAAGCCAGCAAGGATGGGTCAAGTCTTTCTCACATTGAATCACTCTGACCTCCTCTTCTAGCTCCCCGCTTCACATTTAAAAATCTGTGATTACATTAGACCCAATCAAATAATGCAGGAAGGGCCCCCATCTTAAGGTCAGCTGACTAGAAACTTTAATTCCATCTGTTACTTTTATTTTCCTTTGCCATGTAATGTAATATATTCAGAAATTCCTCATATTATGGTGTGGACATCCTCGGGGGACCATTATTCTGGCTATCAAATACTTCAACAAAAAATGGGCATTAGAATGATGAAAGAAAAACAACATAAACATTAATTTTAACGGTTTATTCTAAAATTTTAATCACACTGCTGGGATGAATATTTAGAAAATTTTCTAAGTTACTGAAATGCAAAAAAACTGAACTTTCTTCATATCTATGTAAATTATTCTACATTGGTGTAGTTTTTAATAAGTTAAACCAATATTATAAATAAAAACAATGTCCATAACACTTTAACAAAAATGAAATATATTTAAAATTCAACTAGTATTTAACTTTATTATCTTCCAATTGATTTGTGTACCTTAGTAATAGAACCAAAAGTCTTTCCTTATTGCTCAGAGTAATTAGGAATATTGGTTGGTACATGTTTCAGCAAAATGTTCCTTTTTTCATTGAAAATTAATAAATGTAACTGTGTAATAACAATATTATCACTTAGCTGTTTAAATGAAAAGCCAAATAAACCATTAATTTGGCTTCCTTAAAATAAAGTATTTATGGTGAAAAGAATAGGAATAAAATGTATTATGTTATTACTCCAAAATTTTCCTTCATTAAAAATTAAAAGATCCAAGTCAATACTACTTAAAATTAGCACTAATGATATTTGTTGTTTTATAAAACTATAAATCCATTGTTTCCAAAGCCTAGTGGAAAATTTTTGTTTAGTCAACATTATTGAATATATATACATGGTCTCAGAAAGCTTGGTTTTTCTGTCCATCTCTGTGCACCAGTTTAACTATGCTCATAATACATCATGAGCAAAACCTGCCCTAGCTCAAATAATGTTTCGTAATAAATACATTCATGAAATAAAATAAATCCTTTGATGAAAACAAACTGGGCAATGGGGCCTTTTGCTCTAAAAAGGTAAAAGTAAGCGTTACCTCAAGGAAAGAAATACATACAATTAGCTCAACAAATCCCTGTGGTCCTAGCCACAGGCAAACAAGAAACATGTATCAACCTTTGGGGATATCTCAATAATACATAATACCTAAAATATTATCAAGCATATCAGGCAAAGGAAAACTTACCTCAGATTGTACACTCCAAAGTAGGTGCAAAGAGGGAAGAAATACTACGAGATTCATTATAATTTAAACCATACAAATACTATCTTAGAGGAAGACAAATTTGTATTCTAAGACTGACATGATCATTATAAAAAATGCTCTAGTTTGCATTATAAAAAATGCTCTAGTCTCTGATGAGTGTGGCATGGTTTTGTGTGTGCATATCTGCTTGGTTGCTTTTATTTTTAATACTGCATTATGCCTTTTTGCTTTATTCATGCAGATTTGAAATCTGAAATTTGAAATTTGAAAATACCTTGAGAGATGACATCAAAGGCTCTTTAAATCTACAGTCTAGCTAGATTAAACAATGGTATGGAATTATAGGTCTCAGAGCAATTATTGCTCTGCTGTAGCCCTTCCGGTGTTCAACAACTACTGGGTTTTGAGTTCCAATCTTATACAATGACATCCCAACTACAGGCAAGTTCTTGTGGTTTAGAGTTCTCAAGAAACCCCTGGGACAGTAAATAAAATAAAATAAAGTCATATTTTATTAAATCTTACTCATTATGTCCCCATGAGTAGGAGTGGTTCCCCAAAGAAAATTTTCAATCTCACTTAAGTTAATATGAATTAGAGAGTGCTAAAAGTCTACTATGCGCTTTAAATGAAAAGTGTCTACCATTAATATAGGGCCGTTCTTCCGGGACTTTGTCTTCCTTCTGGCCAATTGACTTGTTTTGTCCCCCCTGGCTAATTTGTTTCAGGACCCTCCCGCTAGGTGTGCACTCACCTCTCGGCCAAGATGGATCTCGATGCAAAGGCGTCTGGGAGGAGCAAGATTCATTATGGCCTGGTGCTGCCCCCTGACTTTTGACCCCCAAGGAGCCTTTCTGCGCATGTGTAATGTCTCCCTTGCCGCAAGGAAGGGCGGGGGGAGTGGTGTTCCCTTGATCCTCTACTCAAACAAGGTTTTGCCTCTCTTTGTTCTTGCCATGACTGTTATCTTAAGGTGTCCACAAGAGACAAACCCTGGCTATTTACCCTGTTTCTGTTGTTACTTACATTTTGGAGGGCAAAAAGGAGGCTGATTGTAAATGCCTAACCTGGAATCCACCTATCTCCTGTCTCAGGAAATACAAACCGGAGGCTAGTTGTGTCTGGCCTGAAGCCCCTCTATCTCCTGTGTCAATGCTAGAACCCAGTGAGACGCTACCTGTCTGCAACCCAGGAAGAGAGCTCTCGCAAGACACCAAACCCTCCTAGACCTTGATCTAGGATATTTAACCTCCAAAAATATGAGAAATAAATTTCTGTTGTTTAAGCCATACAGTCTGTGGTATTTTGTTGCAAAATAATATAATGTTGCAAACTAATTACTTGGCTCTTCAGACTAAATGTACATATATATGCTTATTTCAAATTTCATCTTGTTATAATTTTTCTTTATTGGTTAAGTCATTGTTTAATTCTATTGTGGACATTATTTTCATACCACCACTCTATGGGCTGCGTCTTACATTTTCTTGGAATTTTCCATTTTATGTTATAGTCTTATGAGTAATGGCACTGCTTTTTTATTGACTCTCCCCTAGTTCATTTTCCCAAAGCAGCCCTACAGCTTTTGGCAACAATGTCAAATACTTCCAGAGAAAATTCTTACAAAATCCCGTTGACTCAGCCACGATTATTTTGAGGCTTCTAAGAAACTTTATCAAGTCCACAGACTATCTCCTTTTCTTATTCCCTATGATTTCCCTAGTGCCTAATAGCATGGTAAATCTTACATGATGTTGGCTAAATCAATGAACAAACAAAAGAGTATGCTTTTTCATCCTTCTCTTGCTATCAAAGGTAGCATCAACCCAATCTAGTTTCCAAAAGCAGCAAAAGTCAAATTTTCTGCAGTAGCTTGCAGTGTTGGTGATACAAGCCCTGGGTGGGCAATGACATACAGTGGTGTGTTTGGGGCACTGTTCTGAACTACATAGCCACCAAGCCTAATTCTCTGACCCACTCAAAGATTCTGTAAGCTACTTACAATCTTTTAGTAAGTCGTGTCTCTGCTTTAGCTAACCAGAATTGGTTCCGGTGGTTCACAGTGAAGACTTTGGTTGACATAGCACTTTTACCTAAGCAGAGGAGTCACCACTTTCAACAGATACCAAAGAGGATCAGTGACCAAATAAAGGTTAAGAACTACAACTTAAAGGAAAACAATTTGCTTGAGAAAACTGTGGTGAAATTTTTTTTCCAATTAAATTGGGTTTTAAAACTTTGAATGTGAAACATTTAAGAAAAGAGACTGTAGAGACAAAATGGCAGGCTATAGTAAAAAGATTAATACTGGAATACCTTCTCTATTTTATCCAAATGCCTTTATTCTTTTAATCATGTAACACATTAAAAATGTGAATAATTTTATTTTATAGTCACTCTTATTCATTGTGAAACACCTGCCTATGTTGTATAATAAATGCTTTGTCTTAGGTTTGAACCTGAGTTCAGAGTCCTATGTATAGTGGAACACAAAATACCAATATACTTGAAATTTTATAATACAAATTAAAAGAAGGCAAGTAAATTCTTTATCTTTACATCTCTAGCCATTTACAAGTGAGCTTGAATCAAATGACAATACCTTTCTCTAAGAAGCTATAAGACCTTGACAGGCATTATCTAATTCATGTTCTCACTAATCTTGGTGTGATATTACCATTCTTATTTTAACACTGGTGTTACTGAAGGACAGAAAAATTAAACGTTAGTCCAAAGCCTCCCTCCCACATATACACTGTCTACTTCTCTTAAATCCAAACTCATGAGAAAGGAAAGAACAAGTGAAAAATGAATCCTTTCTACATCATCTTCAGTTAGTATGAGTGTACCTAGTGGTAGGAATGAAAATTATCTGCTCTGAAAACTTGAATTTTATTGTTAAAATTTCATCTTGCTGATTGAATTATGAGACTATTCAGAACATGTCTATACTGCAGTTAATTTCAGGTTTCTTGAGGTAACAAACTGTTATTACGTTTACTCCTCATCTTGTGCCATAATTGTTCTTCCATCAATCCATGAAGAATAGAAATTAACAGACAGTTCAATAACATCCAGAGCTTCTGATCTAGTTTCCTGTCTTCTTGCTTATCCTAATGTGACAGCTAGCCCACAAAGCTAAAAGTCTTCTTTAAGCATGTAGAAAAGTGCATGACACGGTGATTGGCATCAGTTAGATTTTTCTTTTCTGTAAATCTACAACTACATCTAAGCAGTTAGCTCTTCATTTTATTTTAATTTGGTCTACCCCAGATAAAAAGAGGAAGGCATCCTACCTTGTACTATATAAGAATAAAAATAAGAAAGGAAAATAGGTTGTTTGTTTGTTTTTTAAGCTCCTAGTGCTTCAATTAATAGCTGAAGCAAATTCAGAAAATTCAGCAGGAAATTTCAGGAGAGTTACCTGTGTGGTTGAAGGCATTGGACTGCAGGAAGCAGTGCGAAGAAGAGAGAAGGAAAGGGGGTGATGGAAGAAACAGTTTAGCCTAAGATTTCTGACAGCTTTCATCACACTCATAAGTCAAAAGGGAGTTCTGAACAAGGAGAACAAATTTATTCAACAATTGTAATTTGAATCTCAGAAAGGTGAAAATAGAGCTGCCTTGTTCCTAATTTGTACTAGAGTCCCTCAGTGTCTACTAAGTGGGACAGGCAGGCAAACCTCCTGCAGCAGAGGAAGAAACAAAAATCCAGGAACAAAACCCCCATGGCCTTGGGTTTGAGGATCATGGGCAGTAGTGTGGTGGCAGGAAGTATGGAAAAGGGAGAGACACGACAGTAGTTCAAATACTCAACAAACTTCATAAGCTGAAATCAAAATTAGTCATCATTCCATTTAATGGGATATCTTTGCAGTAAGTGGAGCTTACAGGTTTTTATTCTCCCCCTCTTTCTCTCTCTCTCTCCCTCTCTCCCTCTCTCTTCCCCTTTCTCCCTCTCTCCAATCTTGGCAAAATTCTACAATCTTTACATTACAACAACAACAAAAAAAAGGATGTGACAATCTTTCACAATTTCACATAGCCAGTTTTTGGAATATTAGTATTTCTTTTCTTCTTCAGAAATGGTCAGTATGCAATTGACCATTGAGGGGTGTGGATTGGAGAGAGATTGAAACAACAAAATTGTGATACGCAGGTAACCCCAGGACTTTAAAAAATTTAGCTAATGTGTTACTCCTAAGGAGATAAAGGTTATGTCAATTAAAGTATTTTGAAGACCCTTCTTACCATGCAGCTGTCTATCTCCTAATGCAGTTACATTTCCTAACCATCTCAAATAGCCCCTGGGTTCCATTGAATATCAACAGAAGGATCTCATTTATCACTTCCTAATCCAAACCATAATTCATGTTTTCAGTGCTGTACCCTCTTCTTAGACTAATCTTCTTGGACAAAGGACCTCTCTCCTTGAGGCTATTCTATTTAGTGATCACTCCTGTATTGTTTGTGACTTTCCATAATCAATCATATCAAGAATGGAGAAGTCAGCCATCACTAGGTTCTTTATATTTCTGCTCACGATTGTTTGTGGGAGCTTTATGCCTATTCTAAGGCTTTGCAAATCAACATCAATGACTTGTTCTTTGAAAGGCCCTGTAGCCATTTTGACATGGCATAACCTGGCAACCTCTGCCCAAAGAATCACATCTTAGAAAGTAGAAAGAGATATAAGTGTACCAGACATTTAAAACTACAGAAATACATCTTGATGCAAGGTCAGTTCTCTATTTTTACCACATTTTTTTTGCCCTATTTTTACCACATAGATGCCTAGATTTCTCTATACAGACAGAATGAGTCTAGTTAGCTCACCTCATATGTAACTCAATCTATTCCCATTAAATATGGTGTGTTTACTCTTCACAAGGGATGATAAATATACTTAAAAGTACTTCATCTCTAATCCTGCATTGAGACTGCAGAGCTATATTTAAAAAGGAGCAGAGCAGAGCTCTGAAATCCTATAAACATCGTTTGAATCTTTGCTCTGCCAATTATTTCTTGTGAGGATATGAACAAGATCTTCACCTCTCTGAGCCTCAGTTTCCTTAATACGGACATGTTAATACCAATTTTCAGAGTAGTGAGGGCTCTGTGAGACAATGTATATGAAGCATATATCCTATATTTTTTAGTTTTAAAATTTATTATTATTAATGACACATTTCAGAGTTTGTTGTTTCCTCATGTGACACTCTAAGAAGTCAAAGTTCCCAGAGCTCAGAGTCTTTTAAAAGGATAGCAGTCATATAATAATGTAAATTATTTACATATGTAAACATATATATACAAATGTATATAATATATAAATATAAATTATATACATGTAAATATGTATATAATATGAATATATAATATAGTCATATAAATACACATAATATATGTGAATATATAATATACAGATATGGATATCTATATGCATATATATACATATATACACACATATAAATACATATGTGCAGAACCTGGTTTAATTATTAATAAACTCAGGTCTACAAAACTTGGAAATTAAATAATATTTAACTGATCAAACTTTCACAATATAGTCAGTGACTTAAAAGTAACATCTAAGAAATTTTATATTTTTAATGATGGATCAATAACACTACAGTTCTTTACTCAAGAAAGCTCATGATAAAGCATGCATTACTGAAAGTGCTGTTAAAAAAAGTATAAACAAGCTTTATTTCCTTGTCGCTTTAAAATGTCTTCTATTGGTCCTAAAATGGAAGTGGCTCCAAAGTCATTTTTAAATCCCTCCATACCCTCCTATAAAAACAGAGCAACTAAGATAACTAGACTAAAATTAACAAATAAACGAAAGCACATGCCACAAGCACAGGAAATAAAAATTACGCTGGAAATGAATAAAATAGAGAATAGAAAAACAACAGTGATAAATCGACAAAAACAAAAATTGGGTTATCAAAAAGATCAACAAAAATGACTCACCCTAACTATACTGACAAAAAATTAAAAATCCATATTAAGAAAATCAGGAATGAAAGAGGTGACATCACAACTAACTTTACAAAAATAAAAAAGATGATAAGGAATACTATGAATAGTTGTATGCTAACAAATCAGATAACACAGATAAAAGGATTCATTCCTAAAGGGACATAAAATACCAAATTGACTCAGTAAGAAATAGAAAATATGACTAAACCTATATCAAGTAAATAGAATTAATTAATAATTAAAAACCTTTCCACTTCAAAGAAATCCAAAACCCAGATAGTGTCACTGGTTAATTTTACCAAACACTTAAAAAGCTATGGCCAATTCTTCACAAACGTTTTCAAAAACAATAAGAATGGCATGCTTTCCTACTCATTCTATGGGGCTAGTATTTCCATGAAATCAAAACAAGATACTACAAGAAAAGCAAAACAAAACAAATTTTTAAAAAACTACACTGGCTTCCCTGGTGGCGCAGTGGTTGAGAATCTGCCTGCTAATGCAGGGGACACGGGTTCGAGCCCTGGTCTGGGAAGATCCCACATGCCGCGGAGCAACTAGGCCCGTGAGCCACAACTACTGAGCCTGCGCGTCTGGAGCCTGTGCTCTGCAACAAGAGAGGCCGCGATAGTGAAGAGGCCCGCGCACCGCGATGAAGAGTGGCCCCCACTTGCCGCAACTAGAGAAAGCCCTCGCACAGAAACGTACACCCAACAAGGCCAAAAATATATATATAAAAAGAAAAAAAGAAAGAAAGAAAGAAAAAAAAGAGAAAAAAAAAAAACTACAGACCAATAGCCTTTATGAATATAGACAGAAAAAATCTTCAAGATAATACTGGAACATCAAATCCAGAAACATGTAAAAAAGAATTATACACCATTACCAAGTGAGATTTATGCCAGGAATGCAAGGTTGGTTTAACATATCAAAATAAATCAACATAATATGCCATATTAATAGAAAAAATTGCAAAAAACACACGATCACTTCAAAAGACACAGGAGATATATTTGACAAAATCTCACACCCTGTCATGATAAAAATCACTCAACAAATTAGAAATAGAAAGGAACTCTATTAGTCTGATAAAGGGATCTATGAAAACCCCAGAGCTAACATCATACTTAATGGGACTGACTGCTAATAGGTTTCCATTGGGGTTGATGAAAATGTTCTAAAATT
The DNA here is from genome assembly GCF_949987535.1 of Balaenoptera acutorostrata. NCBI lineage: Eukaryota > Metazoa > Chordata > Mammalia > Artiodactyla > Balaenopteridae > Balaenoptera > Balaenoptera acutorostrata. Next base: position 16,337,404 of record NC_080068.1, on the reverse strand, counting down.
GATTGTGGCGCTGGTTGTAAAATTCTGTGAATATAATGAAACCCATTAAATTGTACACTTTAAATGGATGAATTGTATGGTATGTGAAATAAGGCTATTAAAAACAAAGAAGACATGCAGATGGCCAACAGGCACATGAAAAGATGTCCAACATCACTAATATCAAAGAAATGCAAATCAAAACCACAATGAGATATCACCTCCCACCTGTCAGAATGGCTATCATCAAAAAGACCACAAATAACAAATGTTGGTGAGGATGTGGAGAAAAGAGCACCTTTATACCCTGTTGATGGGAATGTAAATTGGTGCAGTCACTGTAGAAAACAGTACGGAGGTTTCTCAAAAAAACTGAAAATAAAACTACTTTATGACCCAGCAATTCCACTCCTGGGTATTTATCCAAAATAAGCAAAAACACTAATTGAAAAAGGTACATGTACCCCAATGTTCAGAGTAGCATTGGTTACAATTGCCAAGATATGGAACAACCTAAGTGTCTGTCAACAGATGAATCAATAAAGAATATGTGGTATATATACACAACGGACTACAACTCAGCCATAAAAAAGAATGAAATAATGTTATTTGCAACAACATGGTTGTACTTGGAGGATATTACACTAAGTGAAATAAGTCAGAGAAATACAAATACTGTATGTTATCACTTATAGTGGAATCAAAAAAATACAACAAACTAGTGAACATAACAAAACAGAAACAGACACACAGATGTAGAGAACAAACTAGTGGTTACCAATAGAGAGAGGGAAGGGGAGAGGGGCAAGATAGGTATAAGGGATTAAGAGGTACAAAATACTGTGTATAAAATAAATATGATACAAGGATATACAGTACAACACAGGGAATATAGCCACTACTTTATAATAACTATAAATGGAATATAACCTTTAAATATTGAATCCCTATATTGTACACCTGAAACATATAATATTATAGATCAACTATACCTCAATAAAAAAAGAAAAGATACATGCAGCCCAATGTTCATAGCAGCATTATTTACAATTGCCAAGATATGAAAGCAACCTAACTGTCCATCAACAAATAACTGGATAAGGAAGATGTGAGATATACACACACAGAGACACAGACACACACACACATATACATGCAATGGAATACTATTCAGCCATTAAAAAGAATGAAATTTTGCCATTTGCAACAATATGGATGGACCTGGAAAGTACTATGCTTAGTGCAATAAGTCAGACAGAGAAAGACAAATACTGTATGTTATCAGTTATAGTGGAATCTAAAAAATAAAACAAACGAATGAATACAACAAAACAGAAACAGACTCACAGATATAGAGAACAGATTAGAGGTTACCAGTGGGGAGAGGGAAAGGGTGAAGGGTAAGATAGGGGTACCAACTATACTTCAATTTTTAAAAAATCCGACCGACAACTTCTACAGCAAGATCAATGATAGAGTATTCTCAAAATAACAAAATACGAAGGTGGGGCCAAAGCACAACTGCCAAAAGGACTGTGTGGTAGCAGCAACCATGCAGGAAGACACAGAAAGAAGCCAAAGAGATTCCCACTGGCCGAGAGTCAGAGACATCATGAAGGGGACTATCAACCATACTCTTTCCCAAATAAAAAGAGTCTGATCAGCATGCAAAATTTCACAGGTGAATAAAGGAGACACTGGAAAATGTGGACAGTACATGGCAGTCTGGACCCTATAAACTCTAGAAACCAACCAAATGTAGCTGGTTTAAAGGATTCAGTCCATCTTGAAAAAAAACTCCTGGAAAGAGAAACTTCACTGAGCAGGAAGGAGACACTGGTACAAAGGAAAAAGAAGTTCCATGTAAAAGTAGGGAGAGAAGAAGATGACACAGATCTCAAAGAATACATGTCTATATGTTGAACACCTAGTGTTAACAACAGAGGAAGTAGCCCTAGAGATGTGAAGCCGGAGAACATATCCCTCCCCAACTAAGAAAACAGAAAACCGGTAATCATGCCAGTCACTGATTTATCAACCTTTAGTTTCAAAACTGTCCTTCTGTACTCTCCCCTTTGATGCTGTATCTGGGACTCTGCAGACAAGGGTCAAATGGCAACCCATTACATTCTATCAATAGTAGTAGGACTTGAAGGCAGAGAAGGGGAGAATGAATTTATTCTTTTCCTCTCTCCATACTGTTCCTGATAGAAATGCCCTAGTCAGGACATTTCAACACAACAGTAGGAGTTGGTTCCAGCCTCTAACTGCCTTGAGCATTCCCAGAACTGCTCCATTGTCCCCACTCACCACTATCCTTGGCAGTTGGACAGGCGTCCCATAAGGAATTCTAAATTATAGCTACATGATGCCTTCCCTTAATCGTCTATGTACTGATAACCTCAAGCTCTTGCCTGTAAATGTAGTAGTTATTTTCTGCAGTTATTATCATCATGTTACCCAAGGGTTCCGTTTCTCATTCAGACTTTCAACACCTGTGTAATCAATTCACTTATTAAATTCCTTCTGTTGAAATACCTAGTTTGGTTGCTCTATTCCAGTATGAATCTTGACTGAGAAGATTACTGGATTGGTTGGCAATGTGTTTGAATGCAGGCTAGATTCCATGTCAATGTGAAATAAGATTCTAGCAATCCACAGTATTCAGAGTCATCATGGTAAATTAAATTGTAAGCAGTTGTTTGTAACAAAGTGCCTACTGAAGTAAGTACCTTATGAGATCAAATGGTTGTTGCACTTTACAGTTGTAAAGTGGTGGTAATGGTCACTTTCAAAGCTGTGAGGAAGGATAGATATTTCTTATTGCACTAGAGAGCTTTACAAAGAGAAGACAAGACTGGGACTTTAAACTCTATTTAAATCAGATTCTATGGCATACCTAAAGAAATTACTTATACCTTACAGCCAACAGAGCCAAGCCTGCTGAATATAAGACCCAACATTTAGTTGTGCAAGTTAAAGAAGTTCAATGTAAGTTGAACTAATAGATTTAGCAACTGAAAGTTACAGCATTGACTGGGGAATGTTGGGACACTGTGATCTGAAATGGGAACACATGGGTGAACTTGAATAATGGTGAGCATCCTGAACCCCCAGGTTTCCTAAGTCTTCTTTACCAGCTAAAGCTTCCCCTCCTCCCATGTCTGAGGAAACACTCTCCCTTGCCTGAAGAACACATAATAAACTTACTGAGGCAGTCATATGGTAAGGAGATGCTGGGCACCTCAAGACTCCCCAAAACCACCCACTATTGCCTCTAGATCTATATTTAGTGTCAGATATCAGAAGGCTTGAGGGAAACACAAGTGAAGTCTAAGCAAAAAGAAGATAGTTTATACTCCAAAATAATTGCAATGTTTTGTTAATTTATATCACTGGAAACTTTGGGAAATATATGTGGAAATGAATTCTGAGTGTTTAACTATGGAGGATGGAATATAATTTTTGATCATGCCTAATTATTGATATGGATGCACTTATCACAGATTCTGAATTTAAGGTGCTGGCTCCAGCAATATAAGCAGCTCTAGCAGTTTCCTTTAAATTAAAACATAGATTTGAGAGCAGCCTATATTCAATAAAGTTTGATTTTCTTTGGCATAATGTAGTAGGAGGAATCTGAAGGCTTAAGAAGACACAGATATGTAAGTAGTTTTATTATGTGCAATTGTACACTCAACACTTTGAGAGGGCCCAAAGGATGTACCCTTTAATAATGTATAAAGAAATACCTAAGACATAGTGGCTGGTTTCCCCTCATGAGTGATTCAAAAGATGAAGGCTGAAAGCCACAGGGTCTTTTATGACCTATCCTTAGAAGTCACACATCGTCACTTTCAAAGTGTTATTGGTTATACTGATTAACCTGATTTGGTGTAAAAGGGGATTATACAACGAAATGAATACCAGGAGGCAAAGATCTTTGTGGGCCACATTGGCGACTGGTTATTACAACTTGTTTGTGATTTTTGACTTTAAAATAATGAAAATACTCTAACTATATGGTGGAAAATTTAAATACCACAGAAATATCTCAAACTCTGAAGATAAATTTTAAATATTCACACATTCTAGTTATTTATTGGGGTACTGACATAACCAAAAAGAGGAACTTTTTCAAGTGACTAAACACTAAATTTGACTATATATTGTTATTTAGATATATCCTAAACACATAAAATAACTGAAAAAAATTTTCAGTCTTTTTTGTGTGATCATGTTTTTGGTGGTAGTACTGACAGCGTTTTCTGATACTGTTTCTGGTAGTGTTGATAGTGTTGTATGTCTATTGTAGAAAAAAGCCAATGAATAATTATATTGGAGTCACTGGGAACATGGGTTTTTAGCATTAGTTGGTAGGTGATGCAGATATAAGATCTATAGTTATATATACAATTCTGATCTAACTGGTCCTAAATCTGAATTGAAAGAGTCTTAATAAATTCATTAAGCATTACATATGCATTTGCTAGCTCTTCCACTGAAAAGGCCTTGAAACTATGATGAACTTAGTTGCATGATGCCACTAGTGTTCAAACTGTAGTTATCTAAATACCATTTCCTATACAAAGAAACCAGGGGCTCCTTGAAGAAGTACCTGATTCTAGTTTGGGGTGGCAGGGTGTGACGTACAAGATGAGTTTGGAACATTGCATCAACCAGGAAGCAAAAGAAGCCATCAAAGACAACTGAGGTTTAATTAAAAGGACTCAGTAGGCAACTTGAAGTATCTCTTGCTGACCAATGAATTAAAATAAATCAAATATGATTAAATCTATGGGTCATTAAGGTTCTTTTAAAAAATAAGAAACCACAGAAAAGAGAAAAGTAGAAGAGAAAACTCATTGTTCACCTTTGAAAAATGCAAGGTTACCAATTCATTATTTTGAAAACTGATTAATACAGAAAAGAATTGAGCATTTATCCACATTTTCCTATACCAACTGCATCCCAGGGTAACCAAATATGTCTAGAGAAGCTTCTCTTTAACTTTATGTTATAGCTAACAAGTGAAAGAGATAAAATTAGAGTACCATCAATTTGCAGTCCTTAATGAATTAATGGATTTAGATAATTAATAGGTTTGGAAAGAGAGGTGTAAGTGCTTCCTGATAGAAATACACAAAACTACCACTGAAGTATTTTTGATCAAATATGATCAGGCCCACAGATCTAACTTCAATATTTCAAGAACTATAAGAATTAGAGGACAATTTTATACGATTCCACAGCAAAATTCAAACTGTTGTGATCTCAAACAAATGACTCTTTTTCTTCAAAATATAAATTGCAAAGGGAAAATGGATTAATCTTTAAAATTGAGAGATTTAAAAGATATGTCTATGAATTACCATGTGTAAAATTTGTTTGCCTCTTGATTTGAACACTTTTATGAGACAACTGCCAATATTTGAACATGGACTGTAGAATTTGCAATATTGAGAAGTAATTATTATATTTTAGAGTGATAATGGTATTACTGCTTTTTAAAGACTATCTTTTAGATATGTGTACTGAACATTTATAGATAAAATAATATGCTGACTGGGATTTCTTTCAAAATAAAATCTAGGAAGGTGAGTGTGGCTACAGATGAAACAAACTGGACTTGTGTTGATATTTGTTGATTCTGGTTTAACAAATATATGACATGTATTGGGTTGGCCAAAAAGTTCATTTGGGGTTTTCCATAAGACATTACAAAAACTCTGAATGAACTTTTTGGCCAACACAATATATATATAGAGAGAGAGAGAGAAAGAGAGAGAGAGCGAGAGAGAGAGTTTTTCATAATAAAAAATTTTAATTAAAATATAAATCTATACATTTTAGATTTTTTTCTGTAAGGCCATTTAAAGTATGACTTTTAATATTGATAGTATGTCATCACGTCACCTGTAGTCCCACATTAGTATATATTTTCCTTCTAGCAACTCCTAAGATTAAAGTATACTTCACTTGATATGTTTTTTTCCCCTGGCATTTTAGATAGCAACAACCTTAAAGGTTAGCACATGGCTTTATGCCCAGGCTTTTAGACATGAAGCTACAGCTAACAATAAAAGTAATGACTAAGCACTGTCTATTATTTACCTCCACTAAGATGCTCAAAGAGCTTTGAATTCAACAATTAACCAAATTAGACATGGCTACAGATAGTCACTTAATTTTATAGCCTATTGATTTTGATAGTCATAAGAAAGCCTAAATTGTAGAGAGATAAGGATAAAGTGGTTGGGTTAGTGCCTCATTATCCTTGCATCTCCAGTTCTTTGCATAGTGCCTGACACACAGAAAATGATGAATAAATTTTGATCTATCACTGAAGGAAGAAAGAAAGAAAGAGATTGCAGGAATAGGCATAAAGAAAGGGAGGAAGGGAGCATGGAAAGAAACTGTACCATTTACCTATGGCCACCATAATGCTGTATAAAAAGAACCACAAAACCTCAGTGGCGGAGCACCCCTGGCCCTGCCATGACCATGTCCTGCCTGATTTCAGATACTCACACTCTACCTTTACTTTCACCTACATTGATGGCCCCAAAAGATGGGTACGTCTAAAATATCTTGAGGAGGACCCTCAAGATGGTGGAGGAGTAAGATGTGGAAATCACCTTCACCCCCACAAATACATTAAAAATACATCTACATGTGGAGCAACAACTACAGAACACCTACTGAATGCTGGCAGAAGACCACAGACTTCCCAAAAGTTATGTGGCTGAAAGGGTCTTGGTGCTCTGGCCGGGTGTCAGGCCTGAGCCTCTGAGGTGGGAGAGTCGAGTTCAGGACATTGGTCTACCAGAGACATCCTGGCCCCATGGAATATGAATCGGCGAGAGCTCTCCCAGAGATCTCCATCTCAACACTAAGACCCACCTCCATGCAACAGCCAGCAAGCTCTGGTGCTGGACACCCCATGCCAATCAACAAGCAAGACAGGAATACAACCACACCCATTAGAAGAGAGGCTGCCTAAAATCATTATAAGTTCACAGACACCCCAGAACCCGACACCTGATGTGGTGCTGCCCCCCAGAAAGACAAGAACCAGCCCCATCCACCATAACACAGGCACCAGTCTCCTCCACCAGGAAGCCTACACAACCCACTGAAGCAACCTTACCTACTGGGGGGCAGACGCCAAAAACAACGGGAACTACGAACCTGTAGCCTGAGAAAAGGAAACCCCAAACACAGTAAGTTAAGCAAAACAAGAAGACAGAGAAATACACAGCAGATTGAAGGAGCAAAGTAAAAACCCACCAGAACAAACAAACGAACAGGAAATAGGCAGTCTACCTAAAAAAGAATTCAGAGTAATGATAGTAAAGATAATCCAAAATCTTGGAAATAGAATGGAGAAAATAAAAGAAATGTTTAACAAGGACCTAGAAGAACTAAAGAGCAAACAAACAATGATGAACAACACGATAAATGAAATTAAAAATTCTCTAGAAGGAATCAATAGCAGAATAACTGACGAAGAAGAACAGATAAGTGGCCTGGAAGATAAAATACTGGAAATAACTATCATAGAGCAGAATAAAGAAAAAATGAAAAGACTTGAGGACAGTCTGAGGAAAATCTGGGGCAAGATTAAGCACACCAACATTCGAATTATAGGGGTCCCAGACGAAGAAGAGAAAAAGAAAGGGACTGACAAAATATTTGAAGAGATTATAGTTGAAAACTTCCCTAATATGGGAAAGGAAATAGTTAATCAAGTCCTGGAAGCACAGAGATTCCCATACAGGATAAACCCAAGGAGAAACACGCCAAGACACATATTAATCAAACTGTCAAAAATTAAATATAAGGAAAACATATTAAAAGCAGCAAGGGAAAAACAACAAATAACACACAAGGGAATCCCCATAAGGTTAACATCTGATCTTTCAGCAGAAACTCTGCAAGCCAGAAGGGAGTGGCAGGATATACTTAAAGTGATGAAGGAGTAAAACCTACAACCAAGATTACTCTACCCAGCAAGGATCTCATTCAGATTTGATGGAGAAATTAAAACCTTTACAGACAAGCAAAAGCTGAGAGAATTCAGCACCACCAAACCAGCTTTACAACAAATGCTAAAGGAACTTCTCTAGGCAAGAAACACAAGAGAAGGAAAACACCTACAAGAACAAACCCAAAACATTTAAGAAAATGGGAATAGGAACATACATATTGATAATTACCTCAAAAGAAAATGTATTAAATGCTCCAACCAAAAGACATAGACTGGCTGAATAGATACAAAAACAAGCCCATATATATGCTGTCTACAAGAGACCCACTTCAGACCTAGGGATACATACAGACTGTAAGTGAAGGGATGGAAAAAGATACTCCATGCAAATGGAAATCAAAAGAAAGCTGGAGTAGCAATTCTCATATCAGACAAACTAGACTTTAAAATAAAAAACGATTACAAAAGACAAAAAAGGACACTACATAAAGATCAAGCGATAAATCCAAAAAGAATATACAACAATTGTAAATATTTATACACCCAACATAGAAGCACCTCAATACATAAGGCAAATGCTAACAGCCATAAAAGGAGAAATCAACAGTAACACAGTAATAGTAGGGGACTTTAACACCCCACTTTAACCAATGGACACATCATCCAAAATGAAAAGAAATGAGGAAACACAAGCTTAAAATGACACATTAAACAAGTTGGATTTAATTGATATTTATAGGATATTCCATACAAAAACAACAAAATACACTTTCTTCTCCAGTGCTCATGGAACATTCTCCAGGATAGATCATATCTTCGGTCACAAATCAAGCCTTGGTAAATTTAAGAAAATTGAAATCGTATCAAGTATCTTACTGACCACAACGCTATGAGACTAGATATCAATTACAGGAAAAGATATGTAAAAAATACAAACACATGGAGGCTAAACAATACACTACTTAATAACGAAGTGATCACTGAAGAAATCAAAGAGGAAATCAAAAAATACCTAGAAACAAATGACAATGGAGACATGACAACCCAAATCCTATGGGATGCAGCAAAAGCAGTTCTAAGTCGGAAGTTTATAGCAATACAATCCTACCTTAAGAAACAGGGAACATCTCAAATAAACAACCTAACCTTGCACCTAAAGCAATTAGAGAAAGAAGAACAAAAAAACCCCAAAGTTAGCAGAAGGAAAGAAATCATAAAGATCAGATCAGAAATAAATGAAAAAGAAATGAAGGAAATGATAACAAAGATCAATAAAACTAAAAGCATGTTCTTTGAGAAGATAAACAAAATTGATAAACCATTAGCCAGACTCATCAAGAAAAAAAGGGAGAAGACTCAAATCAATAGAACTAGAAATGAAAAAAGGAGAAGTAACAACTGACACTGCAGAAATATAAAGGATCATGAGACATTACTACAAGCTACTCTATGCCAATAAAATGGACAACCTGGTAGAAATGGACAGATTCTTAGAAATGCACAACCTGCCGACACTGAACCAGGAAGAAATAGCAAATATGAACAGACCAATCAGAAGACCTGAAATTGAAACTGCGATTAAAAATCTTCCAAGAAACAAAAGCCCAGGACCAGATGGCTTCACAGGCGAATTCTATCAAACATTTAGAGAAGAGCTAACACCTATCCTTCTCAAACTCTTCCAAAATATAGCAGAGGGAGGAACACTCCCAAACTCATTCTACGAGGCCACCATCACCCTGATACCAAAACCAGACAATGATGTCACAAAGAAAGAAAACTACAGGCCAATATCACTGATGAACATAAATGCAAAAATCCTCAACAAAATACTAGCAAACAGAAATCCAACGGCACATTAAAAGGATCATACACCATGATCAAGTGGGGTTTATTCGAGCAATGCACGGATTCTTCAATATATGCAAATAAATCAATGTGATACACCATATTAACAAACTGAAGGAGAAAAACCATATCATCATCTCAATAGATGCAGAGAAAGCTTTCGACAAAATTCAACACCCATTTATGATAAAAACCCTGCAGAAAATTGGCATAGAGGGAACTTTCCTCAACATAATAAAGGCCATATATGACAAACCCACAGCCAACATCATTCTCAAAGGTGAAAAACTGAAACCATTTCCACTATGATCAGGAACAAGACAAGGTTGCCCACTCTCACCACTATTATTCAACATAGTTTTGGAATTTTTAGCCACAGCAATCAGAGAAGAAAAAGAAATAAAAGGAATCCAAATAGGAAAAGAAGAAGTAAAGCTGCCACTGTTTGCAGACGACATGATATTATAAATAGAGAATCCTAAAGATGCTACCAGAAAACTACTAGAGCTAATCAATGAATTTGGTAAAGTAGCAGGATACAAAATTAATGCACAGAAATCTCTGACATTCCTATACACTAATGATGAAAACTCTGAAAGTGAAATTAAGAAAACACTCCCATTTACCACTGCAACAAAAAGAATAAAATATCTAGGAATAAACCTACCTAAGGAGACAAAATACCTGTATGCAGAAAATTATAAGACACTGATGAAAGAAATTAAAGATGATACAAACAGATGGAGAGATATACCATGATCTTGGATTGGAAGAATCAACATTGTGAAAATGACTCTACTACCCAAAGCAATCTACAGATTCAATGCAATCCCTATCAAACTACCACTGGCATTTTTCACAGAACTAGAACAAAAAATTTCACAATTTGTATGGAAACACAAAAGACCGTGAATAGCCAAAGCAATCTTGAGAACGAAAAATGGAGCTGGGGGAATCAGGCTCCCTGACTTCAGACTATACTACAAAGCTACAGTAATCAAGACAGTATGGTACTGGCACAAAAACAGAAATATAGATCAATGGAACAGCATAGAAAGCCCAGAGATAAACCCATGCACATATGGTCACCTTATCTTTGATAAAGGAGGCAAGAACATACAGTGGAGAAAAGACAGCCTCTTCAATAAGTGGTGCTGGGAAAATTGGACAGATACATGTAAAAGTATGAAATTAGAACACTCCCTAACACCATACACAAAAAAAAGCACAAAATGGATTAAAGACCTAAATGTAAGGCCAGACACTATCAAACTCTTAGAGGAAGACATAGGCAGAACACTCTATGACATACATCACAGCAAGATCCTTTTTGACCCACCTCCTAGAGAAATGGAAATAAAAACAAAAATAAACAAATGGGACCTAATGAAACTTAAAAGCTTTTGCACAGCAAAGGAAACCATAATCAAGACCAAAAGACAACCCTCAGAATGGGAGAAAATATTTGCAAATGAAGCAACTGACAAAGGATTAATCTCCCAAATTTACAAGCAGCACATGCAGCTCAATAACAAAAAAACAAACAACCCAATCCAAAAATGGGCAGAAGACCTAAATAGACATTTCTCCAAAGAAGATATACAGATTTCCAACAAACACATGAAAGAATGCTCAACATCATTAATCATTAGAGAAATGCAAATCAAAACTACAATGAGATATCATTTCACACTGGTCAGAATGGCCATCATCAAAAAATCTAGAAACAATAAATGCTGGAGAGGGTGTGGAGAAAAGGGAACACTCTTGTACTGTTGGTGGGAATGTAAATTGATACAGCCACTATGGAGAACAGTATGGAGGTTCCTTAAAAAACTACAAATAGAACTACCATATGACCCAGCAATCCCACTACTGGGCATATACCCTGAGAAAACCATAATTCAAAAAGAGTCATGTACCACAATGTTCATTGCAGCTCTATTTACAATAGCCAGGACATGGAAGCAACCTATGTGTCCATCAACAGATGAATGGATAAAGAAGATGTGGCACATATATACAATGGAATATTACTCAGCCATAAAAAGAAACGAAATTGAGTTATTTGTAGTAAGGTGGATGGACCTAGAGCCTGTCATACAGAGTGAAGTAAGTCAGAAAGAGAAAAACAAATACCGTATGCTAACACATATATATGGAATCAAAAAAAAAAAAAAAGGTTCTGAAGAACCTAGGGCAAGGACAGGAAAGATGCAGACGTAGAGAATGGACTTGAGGACACGGGGATGGGGAAGGGTAAGCTGGGACGAAGTGAGAGAGTGGCATGGACATATATACACTACCAAATGTAAAATAGATAGCTAGTGGGAAGCAGCCACATAGCACAGGGAGATCAGCTCGGTGTTTGTCACCACCTAGATGGGTGGGATAGGGAGGGTGGGAGAGAGATGCAAGAGGAAGGGGATATGGGGATATATGTATATGTATAGCTGATTCACTTTGTTATACAGCAGAAACTAACACAACATTGTAAAGCAATCATACTCCAATAAAGATGTTAAAAATAAAAATTAAAAAAAATAAAAAACTTCAGTGGCTATAACAGTAAGCTTTCGATGCCCAAGTGTCTGGGTTACTTTCTAGTTGTATCTGCTGAACTTTGCTGCACTCACTTTATTGGCATCAGGCTTACCTAGGCCAGCTTCAATTGGGACAACTGGAATAAATTAACTCTACTACATGCCTCCTACACTCCAGCAGGCTGTAGACCAGGCCTGGTGCTGGAAGCAATGCAAGAGAGAGGGTAAGCTTATTCTTTCAAGCACTTTTCCAGCTTCTACTTAGTCATGTTTGCTACATGTTACTGACCCAACCAACCCCACAGCCAATCCCAGAACACTGCAAAGCTAGATTAAAAAGATCATGGATGCATGATGCAGGGAAGAATTGAGGCCAGTTTTTGCAATCTATAACAAAAGAAATCAAGATGTTAAATACATGACAGTGCAACTTGGTACTCTGCTTATTGCTTGTTTTCTTTTTCTTTTTCCAAACCATAAACAAAGACAATTGGAATTGTGGCACCAATTAACTCTTGACTTGGATTTTTATTTCAGTTGGAGATTTTATATCATTTTTTATTAATTAACTTTATTTACTGAGTTCAACCTCTGCAAACATCTGTATAAAGCATTGTCTTTTGTGCATGGCAGCTACTTGATAAATGTTGATTAAAGTAGCAGTCTTGGTCAGATTCCTTGTCTACCTAGCACCATTCCTTATTTGTCTCCATTATCCCATATCCAAGAGATGTTTTAGGTGAAGCAAGCATTAGTCTGCTTCTCCAGTCCCTGATGTTTCCTTGCATGGGAAAGAATCACTCATTGGCTAATATTCTTGCCCTCTCTAATCATATTTTGACTCCAGTTTAAATGGAATTGATTTTTCTAACTAGTAAGCATGGGAGAAGAACCTGGGTACTTACAACTCCATCCCTCTATTTCTCTTTCTTGTAAGAGAACAGACTCACATCAAAAATATTTTCACTCCACTCTGTTCCTCTAGAAAGTCTGTCCCTATGGGAAGAATTCTAGGTAACTTGTGGTTGAATTTAAGAAGCCCTCTTGCCTTCAGATATAAGCCAAGTCCTCTAATTCTTACTGAATCAATAAATGAGTTATTTTGGTTTCTATCTGTCTCATTCTGGTTCAGAACTTATGTGCGGAAAAACATGCTATTTATGACTCTTTTGCTTAAAAACACCTCCAACAAGTCATATTTTATTATTCTACAATGACATGTTGTATTTGTGATTAGAGGGTTGGTAGTCATGTGAATTTGATGTAATCCAATGGAAAATATGTTACCCAAACTACATAATCTGTGGCCCCATCAAACTTTTTTTCCAGTATGGCAATGAATGCACAATATCAAACATTAGACCGAAAGTGAAAAATAAAATTATCTGCTCTATAAAATGTTTAATATCCAGAACTTGAAAATATTAAAATGACTGCCTTTCATGTGTTTCTTACAATGTCAAATTATTTCACAGAACTTAATTCAAAATCACTTTCAGACTGAAAATTTCAATAACCTCCATTTCCAATAACATGTTTCTTTTTATTTCCCAAATGATATACTAACTATAGTTTTTATAATGCATTTTTCTACAAGTATTTTCCCAAACAAGTTTTATAATATTAAAAAGTCAAAGATGGCTTGCTAATCTTGCAAATAAAGATGTTGGATATAAAAATTTAAAGTGACATCAGCCCTGCCTCATCCTTGAAAATAAAGAATTAATTTCTGTGATTTGATATGATTTACACTTGTTTGCTAACAACTTATATTAAAGCTTATTTGTAACCATCAAAAAATATTTCCTGGTATGTACTATAAGGGTTGAAGGATAATTAAATTATAATAATTGGGTTCAAGGATTACTTATTTGGCTCCATGCAGGATGAGTACTATCAAACTGAATTAAACATTATGAATTGTGCCGTACTTTTTCATGACCTACGGTACTTTCCAGTGGTAGGCAAGGGTATAAGAAAGATAACATCTATCATATGTTATGCTTCACAAACTCTCCATAGAAATACAGAGTTCAGTTTCTTTTCTGGTCAAAATTGTTTGGATAGGGTTTGCTACTGATTTGAAATTTAAATAAAATTCTTCTCATGAATGGGAGGATTTTGTTTGTCAAGCATGTATTGTCTTTTTTGCTGATATGACCTCTGTTTTCAAGTGAATGACTTATTCCTCTTCAAAAGCTGATGGATTTTGTGAGGGGGAAAAAAGCTACTATAGCTTTGAGAGACAACTATTTGCCTTAAGTGCTTATTTCAATATTTTCTGATGCAAAGCTAAAATGCATCAAAAACAATTTTCCTGGTTTTATTTGTATCAGGTTTACCATTTTAGAAATGTACTAGGTATAGCAATTTTATGAAAGAGTTGTGGCTTTTCACAAAACCCTTAACTTGGCTTTTGATTTCAACATACTGAAATATGGAAGAGTGTGAGATAAAAAGTAATGTCGTTTGCCTACATGATATTTCATAGTGGGTTCTATAGCTGTACTACACAGCTGAGCAGCAAAACTAATATATACAGTACTTATATTGCATTCTTTTCATATTACTTCTTTTATAGTATGAAACTGACTGGTGTCTTTGATTAACCCAATTTCGGCTAAAAGGAGTTACAGCTTGTTTCACTCTATCTAAAAATGGTTTTAAATGCCAACTTCAATCCAATATGTAAATAGCTGTTACCCAGGTACTAGGGATGGCCTTCACTGTCATCAAAATTAAACCTTCATGTAGCAGAAGGAAACAGACTCGTTCATCTTGTAAACTAACACTCTTTCATGCTACCTAAGGACCCTAGAGGCTAACAAAAATTGCTGTGGATTTAAAGTCAATATTTATTTTTGTTCATAGAAAATTATATTTATAGACCAAAGATTTAACATTTTAATCAGTGTTGTTAAGGTTGTTTTTATTTCAATTCACAGTTGCTATTGTGCTCAGATTATTTTATAGCTCAGAGAATTCAAAAGATAAGCATAAATTTTAAAAGCTTAAAAAGTTTACCATTAAAAAATTCTACAACTGTTTATGTACAATGGGTAAAACTGTAAAACAAAAATCACTTTTTAAAAAACAAATTATTGTTCTTTTATTTAATCACTGAACACATATTAAGTACCAGCTTGTATGCTGGCTACAGCACTCAGTTTATGAGATACAAAATAAAACGTATGAGTGCATTTAATCCTTTTACTTATATCAGGATACAGGTGTGGGTACTGTTATAATATCAGTTTTATAGATGAACACACTGAAGTTTAGCAATGTTAATCAATTTCCAGACAGCACAACTGAAACGTGGCAGAGAATGAATCTGGACTCACGTTTTTGAGATTATATCATAAACACCTTTTTTACTGTACGCTTTGTTCATTTTTCCCACCAAACTCTAATCTCCTTGAATTTTAAGATTGTGCTTCTGCATTTTCCTCCTCTTGCAAATGCTTCACATGACACATTATCTGACACTCACTAAATGTGTTACAATAAATACTTGAGCAGTCTCAGTTGAAAAGTCCTTTTATCAGTGGGCCTTCCCTGATCATCCTACTTTAAATTATTCCTCCACCCTACCCTACCCCAGTTTTCCCTAAATTTAAACCCTGCTTATTTTTCTCATTCCACTTATGACTATTCAACATGTATACTATACTGGTTTATTATTGTCTTTCTTCCGTCACTAGAATCTGAGCTCTATGAAATAAAGTAGTTTTGTCTATTTTATTCACTGTTGTCTCTGCTGAAGCAAAATAGTGCCTGGAACATACTAGACATTTAAAAAATATTTGTTGAATGAAGTAATTAATGACCAATCTATTATTGGAGTTCAGTATAGATATCACCAAAAAACCAGCTTGGAAGCCAATGCAAAAGTCCAAGTGCTTAGTTCCACAAGTCAAGTAGTGGCAATGAAAGGAGGAGAGTAAATAATGAATCTAGGAGACATTTAATTGGATAGGGAAAGTTTAATTGGTCTTGCTTATCAATTAGGTAAATATTAGACAACTCTTTTAAATGTGCAAAGACTTACATAACTTCAAATGGATTCATGGGATCTTAGAGTTGGAAAAGCTTAGATTCCAAAGCCATCTCATTTATCCCCTCAGTGTACAAAAGGACACTGAGGGTCTGGTCAGTTAAGTAATATACGCAAGGTATACCAGTGCCAAAATTCTCCCCATATGACATGGTTCTGAGATAGACAGCAGCAACTAAATTTATAATATATTGTAATTTTTAAAGGTACAATTTAGTGGGAAGATTTGGTTAATTTTGGTGCACACCAAAATCAATTGAGGGGCTTCCCTGGTGGTGCAGTGGTTAAGAATCCACCTGCCAATGCAGGGGACACAGGTTTGAGCCCTGGTCCGGGAAGATCCCACATGCCGTGGAGCAACTAAGCCCGTGCACCACAACTACTGAAGCCCGCACGCCTAGAGCCCATGCTCTGCAACAGGAGAAGCCACCCCGAAGAGAAGCCCGTGCACTACAACGAAGTGTAGCCCCCACTCACTGCAACTAGAGAAAGCCCACGCGCAGCAACAAAGACCCAACACAGACAAAAATAAAATAATTATTTTTAAAAAAACTTAAAAAAAATCAATTGTGAACTAATGACTCCTACTTAAGCCTTATATGATACTAGCCATTCAACAACTCCTCTCTAATCCAAATGTCAATACAACAGGTGGAATATAGAACTTTAGAATAGCAAAGTCTAACCCTGAACAACATTCTTACTAGGTAATGAAAAAATAAAATTACGAACTATAAAATGAAAAGAAATTTCATATCAAGGGTTTGATGAGATCATGTCTTTTGTACTTACATCTACTAAATGTTAAAGATTGATCTTTAGAGCCAACTAAGTATAAAGGCTTCCCTAATACTTAAAAATGTTATGAGAAAAAGTCTCATTTAGCATGATTGTAAATGAAATTAAAAAGGTCATTTAAGTGTACAAATTTAAAACATAGTATAGTAGAAACTCTAGCATTTTATTTTTTTAATTTATTTATTTTTTATACAGCAGGTTATTAGGTATCTATTTTATACACATTAGTGTATATATGTCAATCCCAATCTCCCAATTCATCACACCACCCGCCCCCCGCAGTTGCTTTCCCCGCCTGGTGACCATATGTTTGTTCTATACATCTGTGTATTTCTGCCTTGCAAACTGGTTCATCTGTACCATTTTTCTAGATTCCACATATATGTGTTAATATACGATATTTGTTCTACTCTTTCTGACTTACTTCACTCTGTATGACAGTCTCTAGGTCCATCCACGTCTCTACAAATGACCCAATTTTGTTCCTTTTTATGGCTGAGTAATATTCCATTGTATATATGTACCACAACTTCTTTATCCATTTGTCTGTCGATGGGCATTTAGGTTGCTTCCATGACCTGGCTATTGTAAATAGTGCTACAATGAACATTGGGGTGCATGTGTCTTTTTGAATTATGGTTTTCTCTAGGTATATGCCCAGGAGTGGGATTGCTGGGTCATATGGTAATTCTATTTTTACTTTTCAAGGAACCTCCATACTGTTCTCCATAGTGGCTGTATCAATTTACATTCCCACCAACAGTGCAAGAGGGTTCCCTTTTCTCCACACTCTCTCCAACATTTGTTGTTTGTAGATTTTTTGATGATGGCCATTCTGACTGGTGTGAGGTGTTACCTCATTGCAGCTTTGATTTGCATTTCTCTAATAATTAGTGATGTTGAGCAACTTTTCATGTGCCTCTTGGCCATCTGTATGTCTTCTTTGGAGAAATGTCTATTCAGGTCTTCTGCCCATTTTTGGATTGGGTTGTTTGTTTTTTTAATATTGAGCTGCATGGGCTGTTTATATACTTTGGAGATTAATCCTTTGTCCGTCAATTCATTTGCAAATATGTTCTCCCATTCTGAGGGTTGTCTTTTCATCTTTTTTATAGCTTCCTTTGCTGTGCAAAAGCTTTTAAGTTTCATTAGGTCGCATTTGTTTATTTTTGTTTTCATTTCCATTACTCTAGGAGGTGGGTCAAAAAAGATATTGCTGTGGTTTATGTCAAAGAGTGTTCTTCCTATGTCTTCCTCTAAGAATTTTAGAGTATCCGGTCTTACATTTAGATCTTTAATCCATTTTGAGTTTATTTTTGTGTATGATTTTAGGCAGTGTTCTAACTTCCTTCTTTTACATGTAGCTGTCCAGTTTTCCCAGCACCACTTATTGAAGAGACTCTCTTTTCTCCATTGTACATCCCTGCCTCCTTTGTCATAGATTGGTTGACCATAGGTGCGTGTGTTTATCTCTGGGCTTTCTATCCTGTTCCATTGATCTATATTTCTGTTTTCGTGCCAGTACCATATTGTCTTGATTACTGTAGCTTTGTATTATACTCTGAAGTCCGGGAGCCTGATTCCTCCAGCTCTGTTTTTCTTTCTCAAGATTGCTTTGACTATTCGGGGTCTTTTGTGTTTCCATACAAATTGTGAAATTTTTTGTTCTAGTTCTGTGGAAAATGCCGTTGGTAGGTTGATAGGGATTGCACTGAATCTGTAGACTGCTTTGGGTAGCATAGTCAATTTCACAATATTGATTATTCCAATCCAAGAACATTTTATATCTCTCCATCTGTTTGTGTAATCTTTGATTTCTTTCATCAGTGTCTTAGAGTTTTCTGACTACAGGTCTTTTACCTCCTTAGGTAGGTTTATTCCTAGGTATTTTATTCTTTTTGTTGCAATGGTGAATGGGATTGTTTCCTTAATTTCTCTTTCTGATCATTCTTTGTTAGTGTATAGGAATGCAAGAGATTTCCGTGCATTAATTTTGTATCCTGCAACTTTACCAAATTCATTGATTAGCTCTAGTAGTCTTCTGGTGGCATCTTTAGGATTTTCTATGTATACTACCATGTCATCTGCAAACAGTGACAGTTTTACTTCTTCTTTTCCAGTTTGGATTCCTTTTATTTCTTTTTCTTCTCTGATTGCCGTGGCTAGGACTTCCAAAGCTATGTTGAATAATACTGGCGAGAGTGGACATCCTTGTCTTGTTCCTGATCTTAGAGGAAATGCTTTCAGTTTTTCACCATTGAGAATGTTTGCTGTGGATTTCTCGTATATGGCCTTTATTATGTTGAGGTAGGTTCCCTCTATGCCCACTCTGGAGAGTTTTTATCATAAATGGGTGTAGAATTTTGTGAAAAGCTCTTTCTGCATCTATTGAGATAATCATATGGTTTTGATTCTTCAATTTGTTACTATGGTGTATCACATTGATTGATTTGTGAACATTGAAGAATCCTTGCATCCCTGGGATAAATCTCACTTAATCATGGTGTATGATCCTTTTAATGTGCTGTTGGATTTTGTTTGCTAGTATTTTGTTGAGGATTTTGCATCTACATTCATCAATGATATTGCTCTGTAATTTTCTTTGTCCGTGGTATCTTTGTCTGCCTTTGGTATCAGGGTGATGGTGGCCTCGTAGAATGAGTTTCGGAGTGCTCCTTACTCTGCAATTTTTTGTAAGAGTCTGAGAAGGATGGGTGTTGGCTCTTCTCTAAATGTTTGATAGAATTCGCCTGTGAAGCCATCTGGTCCTGGACTTTTGTTCATTGGAAGATTTTTAATCATGGTTTCAATTTCATTACTTGTGATTGGTCTGTTCATATTTTCTATTTCTTCCTGGTTCAGTCTTGGAAGGTTATACCCTTCTAAGAATTTGTCCATTTCTTCCAGGTTGTCCATTTTATTGGCATAGAGTTTCTTGTAGTAGTCTCTTATGATGCTTTGTATTTTTGAGGTGTCTGTTGTAACTTCTCCTTTTTCATTTCTTATTTTATTGATTTGAGTCCTCTCCCCCTTTTTCTTGATGAGTCTGGCTAAAGGTTTATCCATTTTGTTTATCTTCTCAGAGAAACAGCTTTTAGTTTTATTCATCTTTGCTATTGTGTTCTTTGTTTCTATTTCATTTATTTCTGTTCTGATCTTTATGATTTCTTTCCTTCTACTAACTTTGGGGTTTTTTTTTTTTTTCTCTTCTCTGTCTAGTTCCTTTAGGTGTAAGGCTAGATTGTTTATTTGAGATTTTTCTTGCTTCTAGAGGTAGGATTGTATTGCTATAAACTTCCCTCTTAGAACTGCTTTTGCTGCATCCCATAGGTTTTGGATCATCATGTTTTTGTTGTCATTTGTCTCTAGGTATTTTGTGATTTCTTCAACTCAGGTTATTTAGTAACATATTGTTTAGCCTCCATGTGTTTGTGTTTTTTGCATTTTTTACACTGTAATTTATTTCTAATCTCATAGTGTTGTGGTCAGAAAAGATGATTGATATGATTTCAATTTTCTTAAACTTACCAAGGCTTGATTTGTGACCCAAGATGTGATCTATCCTGGAGAATGTTCCGTGTGCACTTGAGAAGAAAGTGTAATCTTCTGTTTTCAGATAGAGTGTCCTATAAATACCAATTAAATCTATCTGGTCTATTGTGTCATTTAAAGCTTGTGTTTCCTTATTAATTTTCTGTCTGGATGATCTGTCCATTGGTGTAAGTGAGGTGTTAAAGTCCCCCACTATTATTGTTACTGTTGATTTCCTCTTTTATAGCTGTTAGCAGTTGCCTTATGTATTGAGGTGCTCCTATGTTGGGTGCATATATATTTATAATTGGTATATCTTCTTCTTGGATTGATCCTTTGATCATTATGTAGTGTCCTTCCTTGTCTCTTGTAACATTCTGTATGTTAAAGTCTATTTTATCCGTTATGAGTATAGCCACTCCAGCTTTCTTTTGATTTCCATTTGCATGGAATATCTTTTTCCATCCCCTCACTTTCAGTCTGTATGTGTCCCTAGGTCTGAAGTGGGTGTCTTGTAGACAGCATATATATGGTCTTCTTTTTGTATCCATTCAGCTAGCCTGTGTCATTTGGTTGGAGCATTTAATCCATTCCCATTTAAGGTAATTATCGATATGTATGTTCCTCTTAACATTTTCTTAATTGTTTTGGGGGGTTTTTGTAGGTCCTTTTCTTCTCTTGTGTTTCCCACTTAGAGAAGTTCCTTTAGCATTTGTTGTAGAGCTGGTTTGGTGGTGCTGAATTCTCTTAGCTTTTGCTTATCTGTAGAGCTTTTGATTTCTCCATCAAATCAGATGAGATCCTTGCCGGGTAGAGTAATCTCGGTTGTAGTTTCTTCCCTTTCATCACTCTAAATATATCATGCCACTCCCTTCTGGCTTGTAGAGTTTCTGCTGAGAAATCAGCTGTTAACCTTATGGGAGTTCCCTTGTATGTTTGTCGTTTTTCCCTTGTTGTTTTCAATAATTTTTCTTTTTCTTTATTTTTTGTCAATTTGATTACTATGTATCTTGGCATGTTTCTTCTTGGGTTTATCCTGCCTGGGACTCTCTGCACTTCCTGGACTTGGGTGGCTATTTCCTTTCCCATGTTAGGGAAGTTTTTGAGTATAATCTCCTCAAATACTTTCTCAGGTCCTTTCTTCTCCTTCTGGGACCCCTGTAATGTGAATGAATGTTGGTGCATTTAATGTCCCAGAGGTCTCTTAGGCTGTCTTCATTTCTTTTCATTCTTTTTTCTTTATTCTGTTCCGCAGCAGTGAATTCCACAATTCTGTCTTCCAGGTCACTTATCTGTTCTTCTGCCTCAGTTATTCTGCTATTGTTTCCTTCTAGTGTATTTTTCATTTCAATTATTGTATTGTTCATCTCTGTTTGTTTGTCCTTTAATTCTTCTAGGTGTTTGTTCTTTAATTCTTCTAGGTCTTTGTTAAAAATTTCTTGCATCTTCTCAGTCTTTGCCTCCATTCTTTTTCCGAGGTCCTGGATCACCTTCACTATCATTATTCAGAATTCTTTTTCTGGAAGGTTTCCTATCTCCACTTCATTTAGTTGTTTTTCTGGGGTTTTATCTTGTTCCTTCATCTGGTACTTAGTCCTCTGCCTTTTCATTTTGTCTATCTTTCTGTGAATGTGGTTTTCGTTTCACAGGCTGCAGGATTGTAATTCTTCTTGTTTCTGCTGTCTGCCCTCTGGTGGATGAGGCTATCTAAGAGGTCTGTGAAACTCTAGCATTTTAAAAATTTCCTCTTGTTCATAAAATTCAACTTGAAGGAGTGATTATAACACCATGTTCTTCCAATTATCAGAGTTGTTACACTTTAAATAAAAAGCCACAAGGATGATAACTAAATCTCCACAAAACATTTGTAGTTAAAACTAAGCATACATTTAATTTCTATATCCATGTCTTAAGAAAATAACCAAACAACAACCAACAATCAACAATGAAATGATGATGTTAAACAGGTGGCATTTGATGTGTTTTTCTTAATTTTACAAAACCATGGGCAAATTATTAACATGGGTCCCAGAGAGGTGACTAAATTATGTCTAGAGAGATTAACTGTAAAACTAATTAAAATAACAAAGTTAGCAGAAGAGCTAAGATCTTACTTTTCTGCCCCAAATTCTTTTGGTTTACAGGATTTGTTGCTCCATCAAAACAGCACAGGAAAAGTAAGGCTTGAAATTTAATTAATTACTCACTACTTATGTATCTTTCCCCACACTCCTCACACCATTGCCATATCCCCATGCTTATTCCCAATAAAGAAAAAGACATTAAATGTGACTGACTCCCATGATTTGGGAGGATTAAGAGAATCAACAACTGTCTCAGAGCCTGGGGGTGTCACTCTATTCTAAGGCCTTTCAAAATTGGCACAGGTGCTATTTTCTGCTCTTAAATGAAGAGTTTGAGTTGCCATATAAGTGTTCATGTTTGCCTAGTCTACCCTAGTTCAACCTGTAACATCACCTGAACCTGAAGCTTAACAGTGGTCTGACCCCACCTAATAAGTGTAACACCTTTGTTCGTCTGCTCTAAATACACTACTTCAGGACTATAGCCCCATAAGCAACTACACTAGCCCTTCTTCTGATCTGGCCCCAGCTCCCAACTTGGTTTTCATGTAGCTCACATTCATTCCACAATCACTCTTTGAACCTGCAATATTTTTTCTCCCATCCTCTTTCTTGGCTGATAACCTTTCTTCCTATTTCACTGAGAAAACAGAAGCAATCCAAAGAGTTTTCACTCACTCTTACCACCACATTTCATAGTCTAACTATATTTCTCCTTTTATCATGGATGCACTCTCCATGCACCTATGGAAGTCCAATTCCTCCAATCTCTGGATACCATGTATTCAGAGACACCATTCCAGCCATTGACTGTCCCCTTTCTCATCTGCTTTTTAGAATATTTCCTTCACTTCCCATTAGCATCGAAATATACTATAATATCTCCCTTTACAAATGTTTTCCTTGGAGATATATGCTTCCTAGTTGTTAGCTAATTTCTCTTATGCCCCTTTACCATAAAATTCAAAATAACTTACTCAAGAGAGTAATTGGCTCTGTACTTGCTTCTCTCATTCTCTGCTAAACCCACTCCATCTTCTCCCTCTCTTTACCAAAGATTACTTTGGCCCTCCATTGCTAAAATCTAATGTTCACTTTACTCTGCATTATCAGAACTTGACAGAATTGATCAGACATTCCTTAATATAGTCTCTTCACTCAGGTACTAACACCCACAGTCTGTCAGTTCTGTCACTTTACTGGCTGCTCCTTCTCAGTCTCCCTTGTTTGTTCCTCTACGTTCCCTACATCTACAGCCCAGAGCTCAGCTCTCAAAGAACTACTCGTCTCTAAAGACACTGACTCCCTGGGGAACCTCATTCCATTTAATGCTTTTAAATATAAGCTAAACAAAATGACAATTCATATATATATAGATATAGATATCGATATATATCGATATATATCGATATATATCTATATATCTGCCCAAATCCCTCTCTGACTTGTACATTCTTCTGTGTCTTACACATCTCCACATGGATGTCCAATAAGTATCTCAAAATAACAAGTCCCAAACCAAACTTCCGATTTACTCCATCAAACCTGCTCTTTTCATGTTTTTCTCCATCTCAGCAAATGTCAACTTCATCATTCTATTTGTTCTGGACAAAATGTTTGGAGTCATCATTGACCGTCTCTTTCTCTCATACCTTGTATCCAATACATCAAAAAAATATGGGCTCCAGTTTCAAAATATAGTATGTTCTTTAAAAAACCATCTTTTAACTGCCTCTACTGCTACCTCTCTGGTCCTGACTTTAATCATTTCTGGGATTACTGAAATGGTCACCTAGCTAAAATCCCAGTGTTCACTCTGCTCTCCCAACTCCCCGCCTTCAAATCTATTCTTCATAGAGATAAGTCCCAACTATCATTTTAAAGTCTAAATCATATTATTTTAATCCTATGCTAAAAGCCTGCAATCACTTCCTCTCTCATTCAGAATAAAAGTCAATAACATCCTCTACATCTGGTTCCCTGCCACTTCTCTGACCTCACCTTCTCCACTCTCCCCTTTTTCCTCTACTTGGTTGCATTAACCTCCTTGCTATTCTTTGAACGGACCATGCTTCCACCTTGATATCTTGGCTTTTTGCAGTTCCTTCTGCATAAAATGCTCCTGTCCCAATATCAACCCTCATACTTCCTGCCTCTCTCTACTCTACTGTCATCTCATTAGCCAGGCTTTCCTTAAACTCTCCACGTAAAATAGCAACATTCCTTCTTTGACTCTTCCTATCTCCCTCACTCTATTTTATTTACCACCATAGCACTTACCACCACCTAACACGTGCCAGCCTCCCACACTAAAATGATGTGTCAAGGTGGGAACATTATTCTGTTCACTGTTTCATCTGTAGTACCTAGAACAATGCTTGGTAAACAGTACATGAAGGTAACTGCTCTTTGAAGCCAAAAGGACACTTCTATGCCTTCCAAATGCAGTCAACTCTTTTTTTTCAGGCATTTTCATCAAAACAACAGAAAACTTAGTGGAGGTCTACACAGTTTTATATTCCTGATGGATGAATCTTGGCAAATTGTCTTTCTCACTTTTATAATCCCCTTGGCTTCCCACCTTGGCCCACCCTTCTTTTATTTGCCAGCATAAATTTAGAAACTTAGCACTGTCTATTTTATTAATGATCTTCTATACTCCATAATAAACTGCTGCAAATAATTGCCACCTAGGGACAGAGAGCAAAAGTGACAAACACTGTACTATCAAGTCCAAAGGAGGCCTCAAACTCTTTTCTAATTAGAAGAACAGATAGAATAAATAGTAGGGTTGGCTTACTATTTGAAGTGGCAACTGAAACTTTGTCCCCAGATTTATATAAGGAAGTCACTTTGAAAAGATTATATTCCTGGTACAGAAGCCAAAGACAGAAGAGCTAATTTCTCTAATAATTAGGTAAACAGCCTTCTTTGAAGGCTAGCTAGCCATATTAGTGCAGCCTTTTGGCTGATAGCAAGTAGATCTGTGCGTGCTGGCATTCCTGGGGCTGGCTGGTTATCTTTTAGAGCAGGGTTCAGCAATCTTTTCCTCCAAAGGGCCAGATCGAATGTAAATATTTTAGGCTTTATTAGCCAAATACTGTCTCTATCCCGTATTCCTTTTATTTGAACAACCCTTTAGAAAATGTAAAATCCACTGTTAGCTCCAGAAGTATAGAAAAATAGGCCACTTGCTGGATTTGACCCATTGTCAATAATTTTCTGACCTCTGTCTTAGAGTTTAGCATTTGTTGTAACAAGTGAAATGGGTCAAGTGTAAGATTCCCTGGACATGGGAGAGGAAAGACCTATAGAGATGGGTTATTTAATAAAAGAAGCAACAATTAATAAGCAACTGAGGAATGTCCCAGCCAATGAGTCATCAGTAGCAGACAAGGCAATGGAAACTCTAAGTGTAGACCACAGTATGTTATAAAGAATGTCGTTTGAAGTTATCTTACAAGATGCAGTGGATGAAAAAACTAGGCAGGTGGAGTATATTTACTGTATGATATTGATCTTATCAGGAAAATGAAGAAGACCAGAGAACTGGTATTAATGGCCTGAATCTTATTCTTATCCTTGTGAGAAGCATGGTGCACACAGATCTGCCTGCTGGGAAGAGCCCAGATGAAGTATAGTTTACCAGGTATGTGTGCCAGGTATTCAGTGTTCATATTTCCACTGAAGACCTAATATATGCCAGGTACTCGTCTGGGTACTGCAGGTGTAGCAGTAGACAGAGCAGAAAGAGTCCCTAGAATCGTGGAGCTTGCATTCAAGTCAGGAAATGGAGGCAGTAAAGAAGACCAATAAACAAACAAGATAATTTCAAATATTGATAAGTTCTTAGTGTCAATCAACCGCTCATGGGCAATGAAGCAAACATAAAATAACAAGCAAGCCTTTATTCACCTACTGAAACAGTGCAAGCAAGAGGCAAAAAGAAGCATCAGCTTACCAACGTTCCATTTTTCCCCACAGAAAGCACAGGGTGAGTGTCAGATGGATGAAGCACAGATGAGGGAATCATCTCACTGAAGAGAAGCCCATACAGAAATGCTTCTTTGTCTTTCTAGATCCATGGGCTGGGAGAAGGTAGAGGGGGAAGGGCTAGGAGGAGAAAGATGCTGTGTCAAAGTACATGTGCCTCAGCCAGGGTCCCCAAGAAAGAGACCTCAGAATGGAGACGCCGGGGTTAGGAACAGACAGGTGAGAGTATGAGCGTGCTTGACCTGGTGGGGGGGAGGGAGGGGCTGACTCCTGACTGCAACTCCCTCCAGAAAACCGCAATGCACTTGTGCTGTGCAGAGGGCAATTCCACCGTCACCCCCCCCCCTTGTCACGGTCTGTGGTTGGGTCTGAAAGATCACACAGAAGATGTGGACCTGGAGGGGACTCCTCACTTAGAAGAAAGCTGTTTATATATAAATATAACTGGGACGGCTTCACCAAGGAGGTAGGCAGTTAACCCGGCACCCAAATGACAAAGAGGAGGCCACAGTATGAAGAGGTGTGGAACTGACATTCCAGAAAAGAAAAGAGCAGCTGTAAAATGCAAAAGATGTGGCAAGGAGCTTGAGAGATTCAAGGGAAAGAGGAAAGCGCAGCGCGTGTGGAGCACTGTGAATGAGGCGAGGCTACGAAATGAGATCTCTTATGTCCTGAGTTCCTGTCACGTTCTACGCAATTTTCTGGGAGCTGGAGACTCTGTCTGAAAATGAACAGTCTCTGCCACCACCACAAACGTTCAGACTCAGGTACAGTTATTGCAAGTAAAGAACAAACATTCAGTGAGCTCCACTCTCTCAGGGACTGTGCCAGGAGCATTATAATATGAAGTCCTCAAAGCAACCTTGTGAACTGGGTTTTATAGTATGTGTAAAAACACATACAAAGCAAATAAGTCTCAGAGAGATTTAAACAATTGTCGAGTGCAACCACTTCAGTGAAACTACAGCCCACATTCTGGCTTCTACACCACCAGCAGCTCCAAGTTTGGAGCCTATGTTCCTGGCAAAGTCCACTGAGGTCTCCGGGAAAAATAAGATGGAATCTAAATGATAAAATAAGGTCTAACCTGTTCTTTTGTCCTTAGTCTAGTTTCACTTGCCTGTAGGGGGCCGTGTGCAGAGGCCTTGCACCTGACTCGTCGGACTGGCTTTCCCAGCGCAGAACCGCCGCGGGGACACACCTCGGCGGCGCCTGTGTGGAGAAGCGCGGCGCACACCACCACGAGCCAAGATGGCGGCGGCCGGCCGTGCGCAGGGACGCTGCGTCAGCTCTGCGCGCAGGCGCCGGTGCTGTGAGCGGCAAGACTGTGCACGCCGGGAGCTCCGCCCCCTCCCCGCGGAGGAGAGCCCGGGAAAGCAGCTCTGCCTGGGGGGACAGCGTGTGCTCTAGAGCGTGAGCTCGCACCTCTCCACCCTCTGATCGGAGAAGAACGCTGTCCTTTGCTTCTGAACCGAACTCCGTCTATTGGCGAGAGTGACACCGGGCAGGAGGGCCCTTGTCGGAGCCCTACTTGAAAAGGTAGGTAACAATTACAAATGAGGGCGCAAAGCTGGAGGAGGCCCAGGAACTCAAGTGACTTGCTGTTAAGCTTCTTCCTCTTCTCTTAGGACTCCTTCTCTACCTTTGTCTCGAGAGTGTTGGAAGATGCTGAATGGATGGCAATAGTCCAAGTGGCTGATACTGCAAACACTAGAAGCTGCTTAAGTTGGTAAGCAGATTGTGACTCCAGTGAACCTCACAACAGCCCACAAAGTGCCCGGGTCCTTTGCCCCTGGACACCATGAGATCCTATGCCTCACCTTGTACCATGACTCAATTTTTTGTCCACATGGTTTCAGAAACAACGCTGTTTAAGCGAACATCTTTAACTGGAACACAGTTCTTTTAGAAGGATTCATGGATGATTAAAAGAAAGAAGCAGTAGGAAGTGACAGAATAAGCAAAAGCCTAAGACGGAAGAGCTCAGTGTTATTAGCCTGGCTCAGAAATTAATTTGAGTCTTCCTTGGTGATTTAGTCCATCTCCTCTTCAACTTGGGTTCTATTTTACTAAGAATGTTAATGTATCAAGCCATGGCAAAAAGAAATGTGTCTTAGTGTTTTTATCTTTGAAATGGGAATAATATATACTTACATTAGAGAATCCGGGTGAGATAGAAGCAATGTATGTTGCCTAAGTACAGAGGAATCTGATTATACAATAATTAGGGCCTTTTTCTGGTCTGAATATTTTTCCCCATTGCTTAGAACATTTCCTAAGGCTCAAGGGGAAGGTCCCTATTACCACCTGCATTTGTTATAATATTTTTTCACTTGCATACCATCTTCCAGGCCTACAAAGAGAATGATTAATATTTTAGAGCAGCAGCACAGAGTGTTATTATAGACTGTCATTCTACCCGGGGCATTTTAATGCAATTTTGTAATGTGACTGGAGTGGAGACCTCAGGTTAATGTCTACTGTCTTTCACTTTCAATTTAAACAGTAGATTAAAGATGACTTGCTCTTTTTGAACATGACAGAGACCTTTTGAGATGAAATGTCTTTAAGCCAATTTGGTTGCTGGACTTGTTGGGCCCAACTCCCTGCGGGTAAACATTATGGTGACTGCTGGGGAATACCTCTCAAGTTCTTAGAAGTGACTGCGTTTCAGCCGTAGCGGTGACAGACAGGAACACCAAGACAAGACTCAGCATCAGCTCCTTCCTTTGCCAACTTATCTATTCATATCAAGAGAACGTTTTCCTTAGGAAAAGAGGTTAGAACTTCTCTCCATTCACCACGTCTTTTGCTTTTCCTTGTATTGATTGGTGCATCAGTGATTCCTTTTTCTTTCCTGAAAATATGCTATACATCCTTATCCACCATAGTTATATAAGCCTGCATCACCCAACTCTTAGTTGGTTTCCTATTCAATTAATTCAGTGTTACCACAGGCTGTCAGGCATTACTCATGCAAGCTTTGGCAATTAACCCCTCTTTTGTATTGTGTTTTTCTCAATTCTTTCAGTGGGGTGAACCAATATAAACTCAAAAAAAAAAAAGTCAAGACGCCATGAAGTAGATATATTTTGTGCTAGAAAACCATAGGAAAAAATTAATTATTCTAGCCATTCATATGCAGATTGATTTTTTTTTCCTACTGTTATAGAAATGTGCACAAATGAAGGGCTCAAAAATTATCTTTTGCTTTATTTTGTTTGTTTTTAAGGAGCATAAATGAATGATGCATTTTCATCAAAAATTTCCCTGGATTAATTTAAATAAATCTAAGCATATACATTTGATCTCTGATGTTTTAGTTATTATAAGCATAATCCAATCAGTGACTAAGTCACTTACATTTCATAATCTAAAATCCTTTAGGAGTCAAGTTTTATGACGTTCTCACTACTGAACAGCTTTCAAACAAAAATGTTGACAGTGTTTAAAATTGTTAAAAACAGTGTTTAAAACAGAAAAGAGAATACAACATTAGAGAAAGTACTCTAAAGAATTACAGTGAAGGGGGGAAAAAGCTAAATCCACATAATACCTAAGACTAAGATAATCTCTTCTAATCTTTTCCAACTTAGTGAGAAATGAGAAAGTTCAGCAGAACTTGATTACAAAAGATTCAGTAAGGAAAAAAAAAGGTAAAACCATGCCATGCATTTACATTCTATCTTAATTTTTTTCTTGCAGTAAATATAATATATTGTTAATTGAATCATAAACATACCATAATAAAGTTTTTAAATTGCTTTTATACTTTTTTAATTTTAATTTTTAAAGATAGCTTACTTTAAAAAATCAAATGTGGATTAAGAGTTCCTACTGGAAGAAATCTAGACTAAGAAAAATAGGTAATGGCTTAAGTAAGTTCTTATTTGTTTAAATGACATTATTTCTCTTAATTCACACAATCAGATGTACATCCTTTGTTCCTCTTGCTTCTAGTTTCAGAAGTGTTAACTTCCTATCACATGCAAGGCAGGATGTTTCGTAATGTAGTTCCCAGCTGGAGAGGGAACATGGGGTGACTTTTTGACTACCTCACCTGGGCATGCTCCTCCTATGGCTTTTGACTATATCACAGTGAGGTAAATGGCACTGGGCCTTTTCATCCTAGTTTCCTTGTGATCAGAAAAGTAGCTCAGTCAGAGCAACAACCTCTGGAGCTCAAAATTCTACACCTAACTTCAACTTGATCTCAAAGAGATTTTTATTTGAAAAGAAGCTGGCAATACTATTACTTCATAATACACAGTATTGTTTAGGACAATACTTAAAGGTAGAAAAAAAAATCTCTAACTTATCTATGCTGTGACTGTCTCCTCTATATTCATTCTCTCTCCTCCTCCCTTCCTTCTCCCCTTACCCCTCTTGATGATTGAATTCCTGAAGGATGCAGAAGGCACACACAGCTGGGCCTAAGAAAGTTGTATGCAATATGGGTTATGTGTGCTAAACTATTTACACTGGTGTGTGGGAGGAAGCAAGAGATTTTGTTGCCCGATAAAGAGCAAGGATAACACAGAAATGGGAATTGGAATAATAAGCATTAAGAGCCTCAACAGCTGACATTTAAAATGTTTACAAACCACAAAATTTCCATTAACATAAGCAGTGTTATTATAAAGCAGTAAGGCACAACAGAAAGAGACACACATGCACAAATAATCTCTGTGCATTTCATACATCAGAACAAATGATACAAGATGACCTCTAAGATTCTTATGGGACGACTCTAACTTACTCTTAGTTCATGTGTAGTGTGAATATTGGTAACGTTCAGAAAAAACATAAAGCATGAGGACATTTTCTTTTCAAATTGCAACTGATTTTTTCCACAGAACATTATGTTCCTGTGTTCCCTAATGGTACAGTCAACCCCTATAAAGTATCTATTTATATTAGAAGATTAAGCTCTAATAATGTGTTTAAATTTTTTTCTTAGTTCTCAACAAAATACATTAGTTCAGTGCAGACTCCTTGATTTTTATAATCATGTTTGCTAATCTGCAAAATTCAGTAATTTGCAATGGATCTCCCAGTCATTAGTGTCAATTAAGGAGGCACTCCCTTATACCAGATGGTACTGAGGGAACAGAGCAAGAGAGTGGGAATAAAATGTGTTTTCTAAAACCTCCTACATGCCAGTTTAAACAAAACCTGTGTGATTTTTTTACAGAAAAAATATAGTAAGACTTGAGAACATAACGCCTTGTACTTATGGAGCATCTTAAATCCAGGAAATCCACAAAAAAAGAATTCACTAATGCCACCCTTATGAGCTGGGTGTAGAGAGTCCATATGGCAATGATTTCCCTTTGCATATGAAACAAAAATGGTAGTCTCCACAGACAGGGTCCTGTTTTAGCTCTGCCCTGTGCCTATGTTTAAAACCTCCATTATTTGTAAAGGAAGAATTAGCAAATCCCCCTTATTCCATCTTGTCAATTTAGAGTTTGGTTCCTAGCACAGGGGAAAAAATTGTAATAGTGTCAGCCTTTTAAAGCCTTTAAAGGCCAGGTATTTTGTTAACCGTGAGCTTCCCATGAATGGGAGTGAAGTATTATTAGTCATGACAAGGTCTACCTTAATTATGGTAACATTACAGGCTCTTATCAAGTAAATGACGAATGAGGAAGTGAATGAATGAATAAATGAACAAATGAAATGATCTACCCTTATCCGTAAGTTACTCTTTCTGAAATCCTATCCACAATGCTTCTGCATCTTTTTATGACTCCATGTCTTCAGTTAGGATCCCTCTGGGGGGAGAGCTAAAGATAATTATTTGAGTGAAATATCAATAGTTTATTTGATAAGTGATCCCAGGAAGCATAAGTACTGGGGTAGAGGAGTGAAACAGGAAAGGAAGTTTATACGGAGTGTGTAATGAGTAGATTGTCAATGAGCAGATTATCACAGTGTGCTGCACAGCTAGGGCTCAGTCCTGTTGGGGACTTCTGGGAGACCCAATAATGTAAGCTTCATAGTTATCCCACCCAAGGGGAAAGAGTGCTGGGGTATTTATCCACCAACTCCTGTCGAGCATTGGTTAAGGTCTACTCCTGGAATTGTTAACAACCAGGCAATTCAAACTTGTCCCACAAGAAACTGAGAGAGACAAGAGTCACAGGTGTTTGTATACACCATTATGGTATACAAACGATGAGAATGGGCAGTGCATCCAAATTAACTGGTATACTCTCATATTTCAACAGACCTTGCAGCCTTTTTCCACCACTCTATGACAAAAATGGCATAGACTTAAATTTTGGCAATCCAAACCAATTACAATTTTACTATCATTTTGAGACAAATTACCTATACAGGTATAAATATGTATGCAGATAAGTTCAGCATCCTTTTTGCCCTAATAAGCAAACAACTTAACTTCATTGCTTCTTAAATTGTTTTCCATTAAGACCAACTGAATCAAGGCCCAAGTGTAAATATCATGATAGCAAAATAGGTCAAAAAGAAAGACCATTTTCTTTTGTCATCAGTCCTGTTAACATCTGTGAAGTCATGGGAAAATGGGCATCACATCACAGCTCCTGTGGGAAGATCATTTTCACAGACTCATCCAATACTGTTAACATTTTCCAAACCCTTTTTAATTCTACCACTCCACACGTGTCCACCATTTTAGGACCCGTCATCCCAAAAGACTTCAATAAGATATGTTTAATTAGTATTCAAAAGTGAGAAATTAACTCCACCTTGGCACACAATTGACTTTTGGACTTTCTGTTCCCATCAAAGTTGTTTACTAAAATAGCATCTATAATAACTTGATTTTCTCCTGGAATTATCCCACATATCTTCATACTTCACCTTCCTATTGAGTAAGTTTAGAGCTCTCAGCATGGAATGATTTATGTGCTGTGGTTTAAAGGAGGAATATGCACCAAGTAGGAGTTTTTGGATGGAAGAACTACTCTGAGAAGGTGTGTCATTATGCCACTATACTTAAAGTCCACAGGCCCATCTGGCCCCAACAATCTGTGTCTGCCCACATAGGAGCTCCCGAGGTGCTTCAGAATGTAGTCAAATGTTCCCTGAAGAACACACATATTTAGGGCATTTGTTAAAGTCCAAATAGTAAGAACAACCACAGAAGGGCTTATTGATGTAGTTACTAATGGATATAACAGCTTTTTTCCATTATAAAGGCTGCTGCTGAAACTTAAACCTGAGATCCATGTCATGACTTTAAAATTCACTCCTTTTGCCAATTGTCATCAAGGTTAGTCTATGAACTCTCCTTTTTATGATTTTCTAATCCACACTGTCTAGCCAAGGTAAGTTTTGTGATTCCCTTTTTCCTATATTCTTTCTCTTGCTCTATTCTAAACTGAAAAATAAATTTTACAGGTTAGAAAAGACTAAGGCTTAAAAACGTTAATCAGGTTTTCTCAGGACACACAGCTAGTTAGTGGCTGAGTCAGGAGCTCACACGTGACTGACCACAGAGCTTGAGCCATTGTCACCACGCAGCTCTGGCTCCTGCGTCATGTTTGCAGCAGTGACATGACAGTGCCCAACAGAGATGAAAGGGGAGATTTGTGGTGGAAGTAATAAGAAATTAAGGGAGCACTTATCAACAGTTGGGAAGAAAGGAAAGGCCCACAGGAGAAAAATAATTAAATAATAGAGAAATAAGGAAAAAGGTAATTGCAATAAAATTTTTCGTATAAATGATATTTTTCCGTCATTGTATCAAAGCATTTTGTTCATGTAAATTATCCAACATCCATACAACAATATTTGTTAGTGCCTACTATGTTCCAGGCACTATTCTAGACACTGCTGATACCAAAAAACGCCCTGACTTCCTAGATTTTCCATTGTAGTGGGGCAGAGAAACAACAGGCAAAGAAATAAATGGATAGCTTATATAACTTCGGATGGTGAAGAATGGATCATGGTCAAGGAAGTAGGGATTATTGAGTTATGCAAATTTATTGAACTAATTATTTAATTTATTTAACTTGAATTAAAAGTACTCAATGCATCTAGTTTACTACTCCAATTCCAGTTCTAGTTTAAGCATCTAGTTAAAAAGCATCTAGTTTAGGCATCTAGTTCATTGTTGCATTAATGAACTTGATACTATTTCAGATAGGCAGGCTTCACTGAAGAAACAGCCTTTAAATATCACTTTATTGTTATTGTTATTCAAACACTGCTTCTGGGAGGCAGAGCAGAGGAGAGGATTCTTATTTTCCTAAGAGGAACTGAAGTCCCAGATCAGTAAAATGACTTACTCTGTCATTATAAAACCTAGAATGAAGTAGAGAAGTTCAGAAATTCAATTTGTTGTTAATGATAATTGTGTTTGTTTGTTTGTTATATATATTATCTCATTTGCAATTGCTTAGACAGGGCTTATACCATCATCCAAATTTTTTTTTAAACTGAGGAAAGAATTATTAAGAAACTTACCCCAGAGTTAGAGAGGGAAGGGTCTGAGTCCAAGTAGAATTCAATCCTCACACCTCTGTGTTCTTACCACACATCCCAGTACCACCCAATGGAGCAACAGGCTTCTAGTGAATACTGACTTGACCTTTCTCCCATAGTAATTTAAAGTAGTGGATATATTTCAACAAGTCTCACCCACTCAAGTTTCTTAAAAAGAGCAGTGCCGTGTTTCAAAGGAATATATGAACATGTTTCTTACCAGCTTGTCATGTTGATCATTCACGAATATTTATTGATTTTTCTAGAGTTTTAGGTGTTTAGTAATCAAAGATCCTTGTAAGAATCTGATGAAGGCTATAAACATTCTCCCTAAGTAAATGTATAAAATTTCAGGAAGTTCATGGGCACAAAGCATATTCTGGAACCCACTGGGGTCAATGACCTCAAGTGAAAAACTTTTGATAAGGTGTGAACCCACACCTCCCATAAAAGCGAAAAAAAAAAATTAGCCAGATATCCTTAGATATATTTTTGGGGTTTTTTAATTAATGTAATGTCCATCAAGACAAATGTCCATCAAGATTAAGGGGAGGGCAGGCAGATATGCACGCAATCTAGAACGGGATAAGACCTGAGTCACAGAGACTTGGTTTGATTCTGTGAGCTTTATATTCTTGGATATAATGCTTAATAGCTTTAATTTAGTTTCCTCATCAATGAAATGTGAAAATGATCACTGATCATTTTCAAGTAGATAATGCATGTCAAGTACCAAGGTCACTGCCTACACTTCTATAAATACTCCATAATTGATTGTTATTTGGTTTATTTTTAATGTTGTCATGGTTTTATGTCTGT
Source organism: Balaenoptera acutorostrata (assembly GCF_949987535.1). NCBI lineage: Eukaryota > Metazoa > Chordata > Mammalia > Artiodactyla > Balaenopteridae > Balaenoptera > Balaenoptera acutorostrata. The sequence continues at coordinate 16,301,284 of NC_080068.1, read as the reverse complement.
GTGAATATGGATTATGTTACTACATTACTGTACATCAATGTGATAGAATTTTGGCAAAAGCTTCTATTTGAGATGAGAAGTTATTACTAAACCAAAAGTTCCAAATTTGCCCAAAAGGAAAAACAAAGGACATGATCAGAAGATAAACCTCTACACATTGTACAGATATTTTGTAAGCACAGAGGGCTATTTAATTGTAATAAGGTATAACAAAACACACAAATAGTAGATGATATTTCATCCTTTCATCTTACTTTAAAAATTTGTTTTGTGAGCAAAACACGTTTATGTGGATGAGATTTGAATTAGACACATTTTCTATTAGCAGGATTATATCTCCAAATTTTGAAACATTATACAATGATAAAAAGGATTAACAGAAAGGAAAGAACACCCCCAAAGTGTTTTCCACTGCATCTGGGGATATGCTAAACAACATCTGAACAAAGACAGCTGACTTTTTTTTTTTTTTTTTTAAATTTTATAGCTACTTTATTTATTTATTTATTTTATTTTTGGCTGTGTTGGGTCTTCGGTTCGTGCGAGGGCTTTCTCTGGTTACGGCAAGTGGGGGCCACTCTTCATCGCGGTGCGGGGACCGCTCTTCATCGCGGTGCGCGGGCCTTTCACTATCGCGGCCCCTCCCGCTGCGGGGCACAGGCTCCAGACGCGCAGGCTCAGTAGTTGTGGCTCACGGGCCCAGCTGCTCCGTGGCATGTGGGATCTTCCCAGACCAGGGCTCGAACCCGTGTCCCCTGCATTAGCAGGCAGATTCTCAACCACTGCGCCACCAGGGAAGCCCAAGACAGCTGACTTTTCACTGCCCCCCTTGATATGTTTGGATTTATCTATGAGAAAGATGAGACAGCCAGTGTTTATGTATTTGGATATATTTGTCTTAAATATTTACACTGTGCAAACTGCTTAAGCATTTTGAGGATGTTTTGTGAATTCCTCATTAAGTTTTTTTTTTTTTTTTTTTTTTTTAAAGGATTTTCTTATTTATTTATTTATTTATTTATTTATTTTTGGCTGTGTTGGGTCTTCGGTTCGTGCGAGGGCTTTCTCCAGTTGCGGCAAGCGGGGGCCACTCTTCATCGCGGTGCGCGGGCCTTTCTCTATCGCGGCCCCTCCCGTCACGGGGCACAGGCTCCAGACGCGCAGGCTCAGCAATTGTGGCTCACGGGCCCAGCTGCTCCGTGGCATGTGGGATCTTCCCAGACCAGGGCTCGAACCCGTGTCCCCTGCATTAGCAGGCAGATTCTCAACCACTGCGCCACCAGGGAAGCCCCCTCATTAAGTTTTAGTTCAAATGAAATTTGTTTAAAATGTCAGCATAAATGAAATCATTTGTTGACCAGAATGAGCCTTATGTTATTAGGGTGACAGGAAGTAAGAAAGTGTGTAGATACAGATATTCATTCTAACTGACCTCATTTTTTCATTTATAAAATGAGATATAGTGGAGCTCATCTAATCAGAACTGAGTGCTCAAGACTTCTAAAAGGTGGCTCATATTTGTTCTACTCTCTCTGTTTTCATTATAACCACCATATGGCAGAGACTGCTAATGGTCCAAACCCACGCTCTCATTCTCTCCTTCTTTCTTGATAACAGATCCCCAATTGTTTCTGGGAAAACATACTCCTAGAGCCTTTGAAACTAGTTATGACCACTTAATATTTGTCCGACATGATGTAAAGAGAAGTGTTCTGTGGAAGTTCTGGAAAACCTTAAAGAGAGGGTGCATGCCTTTTGCCTCCCCTTCCATTTCTCTACTGCCTGGGATGTAGCCCTGTTGGTAGAATTTGTGTGTCCATCTTGGTTCAGATAGTGCCACGCTTGGGAAAGCAGGGCGGTAAAATACATGGCAGCTAGGAATCTGATGAGTGTGGAGCCGCTGTATTTGTCTAGGACCACCTACCTCATGAAATGAAAATGATAAATTTTTATCTTTTGTTTTTCTATAACATACAATTGCACCAAATTCCAACTTTCACTATTTTTCATTACCAAGTTTTTTAAACAGATTTTCTTTCTTCAAACTTGATACCTGGCTTTCACATCATTGACTGTCATTCCTTTACTCACTTATTCATCAAGTTTTTAAGAAGAACCTACTTGTGCCAATCCTTGGGATAGCAGCTAGTGATTGATCAAAAAACAGAATAGATATGATTATGGAGTTTATAATCTACCAGGGGAGCCAAACATTAAACAAATCAGCAAATAAATTAATGTATAAGTATAAGCTGTGGTGTAAAAAAGGAAATGATGTGATGAACGTTAAAACAGGGTCTTAATTTGAATTGCAATTCAAAGCAGAATTCTCTAAGAATGATATTAATTGAAACCAAAGGATGTTTAAAGTTACCAGAAAGACAGTTGGAGGAGAGGAATATGTGAAAATACCATCAGCTAGGAAAGAGCTTAATTCATTTCAGCAACTGGAAGAAAGTCGGTATAGCTGAAGATTAAAGGGTAAAGTAAGGAGAGGCAAGAGATGCCACCGGAAAAGTACGCAAGGGGCATATAACACAGGGCCTGTTGGTAATGTTGATTTGAGATTTTTTTCTAAGGGTCATAAGGAGAGACTGAAGGAATTGAAGCAGAGCATGCATGAGCTTACTTTGGCTTTAGAAATATTATTCTTGCTGTAATGGGAAAAACTGGATTGAAAGGGGCAAGAGTAGACGATGGAGAAAAGTAGGTTAGAGTCAGTTGCAAGGATCCAGATGAGGAGAGCTGGTGACTTGGGCTAGAAGTGAAGGCGGGGAAGATGAAGATAAGTGTGCATATTTGAAATCTGTTTTGCTAGTAATCTTGACACAATAGAAAAGAAAAAAAAAAAAAGCTAAATATAGCGGGGTAAATGGATCAAGGGCATTGTGGCGTGAACATATAAAGGAAAGGAAGTGCCATTTCCTGGAATAGAGAAGCCCGAAAGGGAAGATATGGAAGGAGTCAAGGATTTACCCTTAACCTGGTTTAGTTTACCTGTCTGTGAGACATCCAAGTGGGAATGTCAAGTAGCAAGTTGGATAAACCAGCATGGTACTTAGAAGAGTAACTTACGAAAATGCAAGCAATTTATATCTCTTCCCTGCTCAAAATCTTTCAACAGCCTCTCACTGTCTTCAGGTAGGAAAATATCCAAACTCATAAGAATAGTGTTCTTTTCCATTCATGATCCAACAACTTTTCTTGTTATATATCCTGCTATGCCCTCCAAAAGCCCTATGCTCTAGTCACACTGGTCCCTGAAGACAACAATTTTCACAACTATGTGCCTTCTTTGTTCATACTGTCTGCAGCTGGTATACAGTTTCCACCCCTGCCTCTCTCCCATATTTTTTTGTCTAATAATGTTACTCACATTTCGAGGCTCAATTCAGAACCCAAATCCTCTGAGAAGTTTTCCCTAATTTCTCAATATAGTCTTCCTGCTTTACTATGATGTTGTTAGTCTGCTTATCTGAAAATACAGGAAATATTTAACTGCTTTATATTTTTCCAAACTGAACTCGATTTCTATTTCAAGGCCTTCTTCCACATGATGATAGAAAACTTAACTCAGTTAACTCCAGTTTTTCCTAGTCAGTTTCTCAAACATCATAGATTTAATTCAATTGCCAAAATGTTTTCAGTCAGTTCAAGATGGATGCAGTCACTTCAGGATCTGACACCCCTTCCTCTTTTCTCTGAAACACATTTAACTTCCTCGGGTACATACATGGTAATTCGGAAGTCAGTTACTTGTTATTCTATAACCTCCTCCATATTGATTGATAGTTCTGTATTTTTTCTGACATCAGGTTATCACCATCCACCTTTCCTGGTCCCTCTATTTGATGCCCTTTTACTCTGCATTCTCCTTATCCTAAACTTGAGTCTACCCCAAAATTAAAGTCCCTCTTACCTAACTTCCACACACTCTGTGACGGCACAGGAAAAATGAAGTGTTCTTCCATGTTGACACAAGTTCAGAAATCTGTGGAGTTTGCCTCCAACCCCCTGGTTCTTCTATGGAGGCATATTCACTCTAGATATCTGTTTCATAGGTATCACCATTCCATGAGGATCTTCTGAGAGGCTGACACTCCCAGGGTTCTAGCCAAAAATATCAACCTACATCTCCATTACTCTCTAGTTCCCTAGAAGAGTTATTTGGGACTTCTATCACTTGCTCCCTTCCCCAAGATTTTCAGACACAGGAGAATAGGTCATAGATCCCTTTTCCTCAGCTCTAGCTCCCTTCCTTCCTTTCTGACTCTTCTTCTCTGTCTAGGCTACTGTACCTCCTAATTTCTGAGTAAGATGTAGACTTGTTCTCATGCCCTTTTAAATCCATTGATAAAGACATGAACTTCATTTCCATACTCCTAGGAACCTAACTGTTTAAAAGTTTAAAATCCTGGCTCTCAAAAACTAATTAACTCACTATAGTTTAAAAAGTCAATTTAGATATCAAAAGCCAAAAATCTAGCTCATTGTTCTCTATAGTCTACGTAATCATTGCCCTGAAGAAATGCTTGCCTCTTAAGAGTAAGAGTAAGGAAATTGGCAGGTTTATAAAGTCTCAAAATTTAATCCCACCACAGATATTCATTAAACAGTATTTCATTCTACTTATATTATAATTCACTCTACAATTCTGCCCACTCTTTGGGAGAGGTAGTCTTGTGAGATGGTTAAGAAATCTCAGCTTTTGTGTCAGATGGCCAGGTAAGCTCCACCGCTTACCAACTGAGACCCTCTGAGCATTTTAATTAGCTTTTTAATTGTCAGTGTCTTTATCTGTGATATTAATTGTACCAAAATTCAAAGGATTGTTGTGAGGATTAAATTTTACATAATCCATATTAAGCACTAGTTCTGAAATGTAACTAGAAGAGCTGAAAGTAAAAGGTTATTTTTAAATATTGTTGGCCAAAAAAAAAATATTCCTTGAGTTTCAGAGTGAAAAAGAGCATATGGATCATCTAATCGAACACTGTCAATCTGTAGAGAAGGAAAACAATTTTGTAAAGGACGAAAACAATTTTGCAAAGGACATAAAGCCTGGATGCACTCAGCCTCCTGAGTGTCGTGCTTTGTTTTCTCTGCTTTATCTATTATACCACACTAACTGCTGTACTTAGTGGAATGATCACAAGGTCTGATTCCATTTGAGTGATTATATTATATTTGTCAGTGACAATCACGACCTAAAGATGTATAAAAGGGTCATTTTTAATAGTGAACATTGATAATGAAAATATATAAGAACATTTGGCTAGATCCTGAATATGCAAATCCATGAGCAGTCCTCTTTCTCTATATCCATGAGAAAGATGTGCTCAAGGGCACTCAGGGCAAATAAATACAGATTTGTTGCTGACCCAAGCTTTGGAGTTAATTCCCCACCCTCTTTTGAAATGGTTCTCAAACTCTAGTCCTAGATTTATGAATCTAGAAATTGTGTGAATTTTAAATATATTTTCCTTTTGGTGATAATCTAATAATTAATATAAATGTGTCCTTGGTCAATCTGTTATTTACCTTTTAACAGAGTATGATCTATGTTTAGAATTTCTATATACAGTGCATAGAAAAAAGTTGGGGCCATGATATTCCATTAAGTGACATTGTTAATGCATATGTGTTGGCGATATGTTTAATTTTAATGTCTAACTGAAGTAAAATTAGAACGATTGAAAAATGAGGGTAGCCAGCCCTCTATTAATTGTGTGTATGTTCTTTGTTTTGCATGGAAAATATTATATTGTGTTTGCAAGCTAGTGGGAATAATCCTTTAACAGGAAAATTTTGATGATGCAGAAAAGAGGTAATATATTTGCAGGAGCAAAAGTCCTTGAGTAGAAGAAATTGAATGAGATCAAATATGTAAGTCTAGTGCCCTTAGTAAGAATAGGACTGTTCAATGCTTTGTAGCAGGAGGAAACATAGAGTATACAGATACATAGGTATGTATGTGGTAAAGTTGTTGGCAGGAGGATAAAGTTTTCTTCTCACTGATATATTCTCAGTGAAATAAAAAGCAAAGTCATCAGCTGAGTCTACTTTAAGAATGTTAGGGTGAATTGACTGGGAAATACTGTGGATATTACCTGGAAGTGCTGAGAACCCACTTGAAGTTTGACCTCAGCCACAGAAATGTTCCTGTAATAAACAGAAGTACTCACTGAAGGAAAAGAGAGAGTATGAATAGAAATGTAACCAATCTGCTGTCCCTAAAATATAAAATGTTGGCAAAAATAATTTGTATATTTTTTGGTAATAATGTGGTAAAGGATGAATGCAGAACAGCAAAAGCACTCAGATTGACACTAGCCTTGCAAAGGTTGTCTGTTGCAAGTTGATGATGTACTTGAGAAAAATGGGGACAGCAAAGTAATCTACTAAATGGCTCAGACAACTGACAAGTATAGGAAGTGGCAGAAATGCCAAGCCAGGAAATATAGACAAATTCATCCAGACATATACTAGAGGCATAAAAGCAAAATCAATGTTTGCAATAGTTTGCAGCAAGTGAAGATCTTGATGTAATTGATATCCATGATATGGTTATTCAGTTTCAGAAAAGAGAATACCAAAGTAAAAGTTAAGCATTTAATAGGAGAAAAATGGAAAGAGTGGCTCTGACTATCTAAAGAAACTTTTGCAAATAATAAAGAATAGCAAGACGAGTGTGAACATTTAGGCACCCCTAGCTGATACTTGCTATGTAAGATACAATCTATGAAAAGACTTTTCTCTAAATAAATTGAAACGTGGAATCATTGGGACCATTTGGTCTTTATGTTACCAAATTTGTGCTCAAGAATGACAAGGAAATAGCAAACACTCTATAAACTCTATTTTGGTATTTATTGAAAAAAATTTACAGAGCATTCCCATCTCAAATAATCTTTTAGCAGATGTACAAAAACTGCATCTCTAACCAAAATTTTGGGGAAACCATAAGTATATATGTGTAAAACATGGTTAATGTACATGGCCTTGATCATACAAGTAGCAACTTTCTGAGAACCAGAGACTTGCCAAGATATGCCCCAACTCTCAGAAAACTTCCAGAAAAAGCAACAGATCACACAATTAAATTAACTTTACCTCCATGGCAAGGAAGTTATAGGCATAGAGCTATTTTTTGAAATGCAATCTACTGATATAAAGCAACATTAGTTTTCACTAATCTACTATAGTTCTTTGGAAAGAACAAGTAAATGGTTGAAGAAGGAGGAACTTGAAGGTAATAGTTTTTGACAGGAAAATTTTTCAAGATGTTATTAAACCTATAGTAGAATAGATTATATAATAAAATCCCTTTTGTTGTCAAGGCAAGAGAGAAAGTAATTTTTAAAAAACTCTGTAAAATAGCCAGGTGAACCTAGACTTCTAATTCACCTCACCTCCAACCCATTCCAGATCCCAAAGGAAATTTGTAATATAATATAAAAATAGGGATCAATACTTGAAAATATTACCCATATTTCAAAAAATTAATGAGAAATAACTACAATATTATAGTGCAGTTAGTTTCAAAAGATGTCATAACTTCTTTGCTTAAGAAATGAAGGAAGCAAGAAGAGGCAATTTTGATCCCTATAATTTGAAAATATAAGAGCTGGAATTGAGAGAACATCCTAGTACAAATTGGATCCACTCTTCCTGGTTCATTCTCCCCACTAGAATTCCACAGCAGTGTGCTGGACAGACAGGTTCTATAAGCCTCACCTAGTGGAAGGGCAATGGGCTTCCATCAGACATGAGAGTGAAAGCAATATCAATAAGGAGGTCAGACATCATCATGCCACACATTTGGGGAAAAAAAGCCAGCCCAGACAGAGTATAGATATTTGATCTTTCAACATAAATTCACTGAGCATGAAGTCTCCTGGAATTACACACCTAGGCTGTGCTCCCTTCTCACACTCTGGCTCCAGGATCTCTGTACTAATACTATAAGCTTACATCAACCAGCCCTTCAGTCAAAAAAAATGAATTAATTAAAAAAAACTTTAATAAACATGCACACCAAAAGGCACACTCACACACACCTACACACACGAACAGAAACTATATAGATCACAATCTGTGACTTATATTCAAAATAGAGATCACAGAAGGAGAAGCAGTTTTAGGAGCAATTACAATGCAGTCACTTCTGGGCATGTTGAGTTTCAAGTACCTGTGATACACTAGAAAGAAATGTTCGGTTCATGCGTATGGTAGGCTACCTGTACGATGGCCCTGGATGCTCCACTTCCGGGTATTCAGGCCCTTGAGTAATCCCTTCACCTGAGGGGGGGACTGGACCAAATGATTTACTCCTCATGAAGAGAATATGGCAACAGTGATGGGTTGACACTTCCAAGATTATATTATAATAAGACTGGCTTGTTGCTTGCTCTTCTCTCACTCTCTTGCTCAGAGGGAAGCCAGCTGCCAAACTGTGAGCTGCCCAATGGAGAGGCCTATGGGGCAAGACACTGAGAGAGGCCTCAGGTCAACAGCTTCATGGGAGTGAATCCTGGAAACAATCATGAGAGTGCTCTTGGAAGCAAAGCCTCCTTCAGTTGAGCCTTTAGATGAGTGCAGAGTCAAGGCCTACAAGTGATTGCAGCCTTGTTGTCTGCAAGAGACCCTCAGTCAGAAGACCCTGCTAAGCTAGGCCCAGATGCCTGACTCCCAGAAAATGTGAGATAATTAAAGTTTGTTGTTTTATGCCCTTAAGTTTTGGGTAGTCTGTTACACAGCAGTAGATAACTAATACAGTACAGTACAGGCATACCTCAGCGATATCGTATGTTCGGTTCCAGACAATTGCAATAAAGTATTTCGATAAAGTGAGTCACATGAATTTTTTTGGTTTCCCCAAAAAGCATATAAAAGTTATGTTTACACTATACTATAGTCTATTAAGTGTGCAATAGCATTATGTCTAAAAAAATGTACGTATGTTAACTAAAAAATACTCTATTGCTAAAAAATGCTAACCATCATTTGACAATGCAGATTTGTCACAATCTTCAATTTCAAAGAATGCAGTATCTGTGAAGTGCACTAAAATAAAGTGCAATAAAATGACAGATGCCTGTAATTGAATATAGCAGTTTGGAGTTCAGGATAGAGCATGATTTGAAATCTTAGTTGGCATTCTAGGAATATCAGTGTATAGGTGATAGTTGAAATCACGGTTGAGAATGAAATAACACAAGGAAAAAATAAGAATGGGAAAGGACCAATGATAGAAGTTTCCACACTAATCTTGTCAACTTACCTGCTAACAGCTTCAAAAAAATAATGTCTTTGTCTTTCTATGGTGTTCTCTTGTTTTAAAACGGATTCACCACACATGTGAATGCACAGTGATAAATAATCTCATTCAAAGACATGTCAACTTCACATGGTTCATGACTCTATTAGCTTTAGATCATACTCTTTCATAAGTATGTAATGAACACAAATATCACCCTGGGTTTTTCCTCTCAGGACCAACTATAACATATAAAATTGCTCACATTGGGATGTCTTTATTCGTGGACAGAGTGCTTACCAGAAGTGCCTTTGAGTTGTTCTTAATCAAGTCTGCTTTCTGAGAAAAGGCAAAAATGTCAGCAACAGCCAGTTAAACAGGGTTTTTTGTTCTCTTTATTTTGTGTTTTTGGATCATACACTATGCTGTTTTGGGAAAACAATAAAGAATAGAAAAACAATGGCAGTGAAAATTAAATCATTTCACTTTTTTCCTAAATGATGGTAGGAACAGTAAACCTTATATTATGATGAGACTTTAATTATCAATATTTCCATGCTGACATCCACAGCCCATGCTTGCTTAAGGCTACCACAACTGCTGACATTTAAATTCCAAAAATACCATAGAAACAATCTCTATGTGATAGATAAAAGCTATTTGTATAATTTATTTATCATTAATATGTCAACTAGACTGATTATATTGCAACAATAATTTGAGAAAAATCTTAAGCCATGCTGAGTATCTAAATGTTTGTTGCAAAAACTTAATTTTTCTGAACTTGTTCTTTCTAGATTATGAAATAGACTGTTATGATCTACCTCTAAAACGTTCACATCTGCAATATATACTTCCATTCATCATGATTTACCAAGATATATAGAAATTGCTATTTCCCAGGGGATTCTATTTTGATTCCTACCTACTGTCTAATGTTCCAGGTGATCCTGTATATAGATTACAAAGGAAGTAAAGTACAGAACCACTCCTCCTTCTTTTATTCAAATGAGGACCCATCCTTTCTCCTGTGAGCCAATAAATAAGCAAGCTGGAGCTCTATGTTCGTTCATCAAATAACATCTTCACTCTTCACAGTAACACCTAAGAATTCTGAAAATTTCTCAGTGCTGAATTTGAGGCTTGGTGTTTTCTCCAGGAAAAGTCTCTTTTCTATGTCTCTAGTTGGCATTTAAAAACCTCAAACTATGCTATGAACGGCAACGTGCTTTCCTACAAAACATAAAATATCAAAGTGATATTTACAGAAGTGTAAAATTTTTCCTCATTGAATTGGAATTGTTATATGAAAGGGCAAGAAGTCACTCCTCAGTAATGCTAGGAAAATTAGAACAAAGTGAAATAGAAAAGTTTTCAGTCACAGTTCAGTCTCACCACTGCAAATGTTGTCATGACGAAAAGTCAAATAAGAAACAAGCGTGCTGTGGCAAGACCTAAGGAATCATTCTTCTTTCAATACATGGAATCCTGGCCTGGTGATTAAATTTTATCAGAATTTTTTCAAAGTAGAATTCAAAACATCAACGGTTACTAGACCTTTCTGGGCCTCCCTCTCTGTAGAATGAAATTAATGCTGTCACATACAGTTCTTGAGAAGATACTGTGCTTGCTCCATTGGAGTCCTCATTAAATGTTAGTTCTCTTCTCCATCACAATTTAATAGATAAGACATGACCACAGAAAACAAATTAAGTGAACTATACTCTACTCCATGAAAGATGTATACATTCCTATTAGAAAGGAGGTAATAGTGTCAGATATTTATTTGGGTAAGGCTAGGTAATAGAGAAAGGAAAAGAGAGCAGAATTAGAAAACCATGTGACACTTTTTTTAAAATAAAAAACAAGATTTTTTTTTTTAAAACAACTTTTTTTTTTAATATTTCAGCTTACTTTTTTTTTTAATATTTCAGCTTACTTTTTTTTTTTTAAACTTTGGGTTTACTTTATTTATTTATTTATTTATTTGTGGCTGTGTTGGGTCTTCGTTTCTGTGCGAGGGCTTTCCCTAGTTGCGGCGAGTGGGGGCCACTCTTCATCGCGGTGCGCGGGCCTCTCACTATCGCGGCCTCTCTTGTTGCGGAGCACAGGCTCCAGACGCGCAGGCTCAGTAATTGTGGCTCACGGGCCCAGTTGCTCCGCAGCATGTGGGATCTTCCCAGACCAGGGCTCGAACCCGTGTGCCCTGCATTGGCAAGCAGATTCTCAACCACTGTGCCACCAGGGAAGCCCAAGATATTTTTAAGAAATGGAAATAGTCTAGTTTACCAGCTGAGTGGGCTACTTCCAAAAAGAGCCTGTGGAAGGCTAGCCTAGAAAGATGAGTTTGAGTCAAATTATGAATGGTCTTGATGGTTTAAAAGAGTCCTTGTAAAATATTGATCTAAAGTTGGTAGGTAGGTAAAAGGACCCCATAGTGTTCACAGGTTGCTTTTGTTCTTTCATTTTCTTCTAAATGATTAGAGATGGGCTTTAGGATAAATCCATCTGGAAGTTATACATTGATTGGATCAAAAGAAGAGAAGCTAATAGATGAGGGAGATGAATCAAGAACTACTGAAGATAGCCCAGGTAATGATGTTATAAGCCAGAATAGATGCAGAACTAGAAAGTGGAGGAGAAACAGGAGAGACACACCAGTGGTGGCAATAAAGGAGAGCTCACAAATGGCTGAGTGTTACTCTCCAAGAAGAACAAGTCTAAGAAGTTTCTTAACTTTCATACTCAAGTAATTAGGAGAATAGCAATATCCTAGCCAGAAGAAGGAGTAGTTCTGTGAGGAAAGATGAGTTTAGGATCTGACATAATGACTTCGAAGTGTATGAAGACATCAAGGTAGCTCTATTCAGCAGGTAGTTGAAAATAAGAATCTGAAATACAGTAGGGCCCTCAAGTCTGGAGATGTAAATCTAAGAACAATAAAGGAGAATGCTGAAGACATAGATTTAGATAAGATCATAAGACAAGGAGAAAGAGGATAAAGGGCTGGGAGTTTAAGAAATGTCTATAGTTAGCAAGTAAATGAGAAGCTATTAGAAGAGATATAATCAAAGAGTTCATGGGATTAGGAAGAAAACCAGGATATAATATCAATAGTACTATGAGATAACACTGCATAGCTTTAAGAAATTAGAGTTTCAGTCCTAGCTCTGCTGCTACATCTGAATAATGGGGACAATACTGGTACATACCCATGAATTTGGGTGAGATTAAATCCAAGAACTCAAGACAAGCATTTAGTAGCATGTTTGGCGCAGAGTTAATAATCTATAAATTTTAGTAATAAAATAATAATGAAAGTATTTTTTTAAAAAAATTAAAATGTGAAACTGATGAGATAAATATCCTTATTGTCCCCATTTTACAGATGTGGAAAGAAGCTAACAATGCCCAAAGTGTGATAAAAGATGGCTCCAGGCTCTAACCTGGATCTGTCTGATTCTAGAACTTTCTTGCTGGTAGTAATTATTCTTCAGTGAAGCAATGTGGACTCAAAATTCTTTGGAAAATTATTCTTAATTATAAGAGTGTATATCCCCACTTGCTTTCTGAAACTTCCATTTTTGTTTACACAAACTGAGTTTTGCTCAGAAGTCTGGAAACCTTAGCTTAAAATAGCATTTATAGTCAAACGTGTTTGTATTATTAATACACACACTTGGCCTCTGGCACCCACATATCTTGCCTCTAAAAAGTTGCCTAGACAACTTAAATTTGTTTCCTAATACTGTTCCAGGGTTTACAGGAAGCACTAGAAATTGTGTGCTTCCAGTTTGTGAAACATTTATATTCAGGGTTTCCATTTTGAGATTAAATTGGGAAATGAATTGAACTAATACCATTAGCTCTCCTTTGATTAGACATCTGCTTTGATGAGATATAAAAATATTCTCAGCAAAGGCTAGTACATCAACCACCCAAAAAACTTTTTATTATGTTCCCTACTGACCAGGTATGCCAACATAAGCCAGGCTAGAAAACCTAAGATAAATATATGTAGGTCCATACACACCCGTATGTATACATCTATAAGTTGATTAAACCTGTACTCCGAAATGCTCTCAAAAGAAAAATGTGTTTTTCAAAATCTAATAAATACCAGCCAATATACTCTTTATAAGAAACACACCTAAATCATAAGTAAAAGTGTAAAAAAAGATATTTAGGCAAACATTAGTCAGGAAAAAACGCTGATGTAGCTCTATTAATAGCAAATAAAAGAGGGCTTAAAGCAAAAAGCACTTCAAGAGATATTGATCACTATATGAAAATAAAACTTTCAAATCACCAGGAATCTAATCATTCTAAATGTGTATGTCCTTAATAATGTGGCTTCAAAATTGAAAAATCAATCATAATCAGTGGAGATTTTAATACATCTCTCCCAGTAGTTGATAGATTAAGCAAAGAAAATCAACAATGAAAATAAATAAATGTTACTTGCATCAACATAGATACATTTCATAAGCATAATAATGAGTAAAAAAGCAAGTCACACAGAACATAGATTAGTGATTGCACAGGGCTAGGGGCTCTGAGGAGGTACAGGGAGTGAGTGTTAATGAGTACAACGTTTCTTTGGGAAGTGATTAAAATGTTCTAAAATTAGTTTGTGTCCATGGTTGCACAAGTCTGACTATACTAAAAACTATTGAATTATACACTTTAAATAGGTGAATTATATACTACATGAATTACATCACAACAAAGCAGTTTCTTTTAAAGTCACAGAGATTGCCCAAAGTGTATTATCATTTTAATAAACTTTTAAATGCATTATTCATGGTAATAAATATATGCACAAGATAACAATAAGCACAAAATCAAAATCATGATGCCTCTTATCTCTGGAGGCGAGCCAGGAGAGGGTTATGGAAACATGGCACACAGGAAGCGGCAACAGTAATGCTCTGTTTTTCTCGTTCGGTGCTCTCATAATTTTATTATTACAAATTTAAACTTTATATATATTACATTATGTTCTTTCATGTGTGTACACTATTTCATAATTTTAAAATACTGATAATATAACTGGTTTCACATCAATTCTAAGCATTTTTGTATTTGAGACTAACTGTGATGGATATTGATACTTTTCAACATAAATTCCCACATGTTATTTTACTATCCTCACAACTAACTGAGTTGGGGGCTCAAATATCATCATCCTATTCTACAAATCAGGAAACAAAAAGAGCCCAGTTTAACTGATTTCTACAGTGAATGAACCTGTAAGTTCTTGTTGGAGTCAAAACTAGCACCTTATGTTCTGATTTTAGTTTAGTGCATTTTCCAGTACAACTGACATTCTGTCGTTTGTTTGTTTCCTTTAATTTTCACCTCTAGAAAAACGCTGTAAAGATTATAAATAAAATAATCACAACAAAAATAAGTACCACTCACTGAGTCCTTACTATGAGCAAGGATCTCTACTCTTGTTATCTTACTTAATACTAAACAACCCTGTGATGCTGCTGTTGATATCTTGAATTTATAAGTGAGGAAAAGGAAGAACAGAAAATTTTACTTACCCAAGGGTATAAAACTAATAATTGGTAAAGATGTGATTCTGAAACCCAGGTTTGCATTGCATTAAAACCAACATTTTAAATCACTGTAATAGATTATCTGCCTAAAATTCAATTCCAAAATCCACACTGCAATTAGGAGTGTGCAAAAAAAAGTTACAGGAACTCTTTGAGAATACATTACATGCATGTAATTGACAGTACATAGCAATAATACAAGAACTGGTACTCTAGAATCTGAAAGTTTTAGTTTGTCTTCTGTTTACCTACCCTTAAGTGGATAATTTAGACCCAAAAGAGAACACTGACCACATCTACTCCCTGATACAGATTCGTATAGTTTCTAAAGTTGAATTTTACATGTCTCTTTTAACAGATGAACTTCCTAAATTTCATTTATATCAATATAATCTCCAATGCCTGGGATAAATAAATGGCTCAGTTTGGGGCTTAAATTAATTCATTTTAAGTAGTAGTTTAATTATTGTCCTAAAAGAAATGCCATGCATTAGAACATGAGATTGGCGGAGTCAGCAAAAGACAAGTGATGGGCTTTCAAGACGAGATGGAGCCGTTGAGTTAGACCGCCTATGTAAATCAAAGCTCTGCTTAAGCCAAGGAATTTGTAAAACACTTGTTTTTTTATAATGTGTTTTATTTTGAGCCATACAAGCTATATTTTGAGGGGTAGGTAATTTTGATAGTATATTTGGCTTCTCCCTAGGGTTTACTACTGTCAGAGAATGTGTTACCTGTAACTTCTAAGATTAAGTCACTAGTACCCTTATCATATGTCTAGATATCAAGTTCACACTCAGGCAAATTATACTTGAACATTTGGAATATTAAGAGCATTTCCCATCATTGCTTTTTAAAAACAGTTGTAAAGTGCATCAACAGAATTGCAACATCAGTGACTTTCAACTGTATTTGGAGATATTGGTGAAGAGGGAAATTACGTTTTCAAATGACACATGCTTCATACTCCCTTAAGTCCTCTCCTGCCTCTATGAGACTGTTCTGCCCAACTTGAGAATAAAGAGATAAGATTATGTCCTACTACACTTGGTGAGTAGTGTTTTGTCAACAAAAAGATTGTGAATTATATACTTTGCAATTATTCTGTGAAGACTTTAAGATGTCTTCATGGAGAATAGTATGGCGGTTCCTTAAAAAACTAAAAATAGAATTACCATATGACCCAGCAAATATCCAGAGAATTACCATATGACTGGGCATATATCCAGAGAAAACCATAATTCAAAAAGACACATGTATCCCAATGTTCATTGCAGCACTATTTACAATAGCCAGGTCATGGAAGCAACCTAAATGCCCATCGACAGACCAATGGATAAAGAGAATGTGGTACATATATACAATGGAATATTACTCAGCCATAAAAAGGAATGAAATTGGGTCATTTTTAGAGACATGGATGGACCTAGAGACTGTCATAAAGAGTGAAGTAGGTCAGAAAGAGAAAAATAAATATTGTATATTAACGCATATATGTGGAATCTAGAAAAATGGTACAAATGAACCTGTTTGCAAGGCAGAAATAGGGACACAGATGTAGAGAACAAACGTATGGACATTGGGGTGGGGGAACGGGGTGGGATGAATTGGGAGATTGGAATTGACATATATACACTAATATACATTTTTATACTAAAATATGTATAAAATAGATAACTAATGAGAACTTGCTGTATAGCACAGGGAAGTCCACTGTACAGTAGAAACTAACACAATATTGTAAAACAACTATACCCCTATTAAAAAAAAAAAGAATCATCAGGCTTATTTAATCACTGTGACATAATCAGATTGTAAAGAAAATATATGACCATACAAAAGTTCAAATATTTTTTTAAATTAAAATCTTTAAAGGGACTGTTGACCATATGACCATACAAAAGTTCAAATATTTTTTAAAATTAAAACCTTTAAACGGAATGTTGGTATATTCTACTTCAGTGGTCTATGATATTAATAAAGATATTAAAATTTCCTTTGGATTATATTTCACCAAGTTCCACTTTATACAGTAAAAATAATTACTTTGGTAAAATGCCTAGAAATTATTTAAACATGTTTGCTCTAGTTTAATGTGTATGCTTAGTTTTATATTATTGTTTCCTAATGTATTTAATCTATTAGAGATTTTTATTAATTGATGCATTTTAATTCTATTTGACTAAATTTGACTATGAAATATAGATATATTAAGGGATTAATGTTGAATAGGTAATAATTTTAGAGTTCAGTGCAGAGTGAGAAAAAGAACAAAATATAAAAGTTTGAAAAATTATATTAAGTTCTTTTAAATATTTTTATGTAAAATAATTCTAGGACTAGAAGAGTATATGGGCCAGAGACATGACTTCAAGATAAACACTTATAGTTAATACAGCCAAGAAGAAAATCCCTGGAACATTTAAGAGGATTAAAAACTTCATTACTCAGGAATATGCCAGGTCAAATTCAAGGTGGATCATTCGTTGACATTTTAATAGGTGCCAATTAAATACGGTAATGGGTACATTTTACACAGAGTAAAATCTCTTGCAGTCAAACTACAATGAAGCTCTTTTTTTGAGAAAAAAACAACAAGATAAACACTCAGGAATGCCTAATACAGAAGGAAAGGTGACCATAAAATGACAAGATTTTGGTAATCAAACCACATTTCCTGCATGGACATTTTGTCTGAGGGATGGAGAAGAGACTCAGCTATGCAGAAAAACTCAAGGACTTTATTTTGAACATTTTCTTGAATTGGATATTTGAGAATCAGGAAATCCTATTTGCTTCTTATCGTAAAAGGCTTCCATGATGTGGGAATAAAGAGAATAGAAGACTTCCATATTAACAGCTTTATCTTCAGAGGTCACAAGGCACACCAAGCTTAAGCTGAGGAAGGCAGACCCATTGAGTGATGGAGGTGAACAACTGTGATGTGAATGCAAAGTTTTCATACCTTTAGGAGGAGACTTTTAACTCCTTTGCATAGTGAAAAAGAACTTGGGGCTCCCTAATGAATCCTTAAACTTAACTGGTCTACTTAAGCCTAGTACCAAAGGGAATATAATTGTATTGAAGGTTTTCAGAGGCTGTGACTTCCTGGAGCAAAGTGATCAATTGCAATGGAAACCTTTGAGGAAGTTACAGATCCTGGTAAATACATAATAAGTGTATTGCAAAGTGAGCCTTAGAATTGTGTAAACTGCAAATAAGTGATATGGCTGCTTTGAAAAATGTGTCAGTGAAAGAGGACTTGAAGACCAGTTGAAGGGGACCTCAAAAGACACCTAGCATTGGTTATGTCATGGAAAGGTGAAGAAATAAATTCCCTGGAGAGAGAAAGTAAAACTCAAAAAGAAAAGAAGAGTTTGGGAAAGAGAAATTGATGCTTAGTAAAGAAAAGAAAGAAATCACATAAAGGACAGGAAAAGATCAAAAAAGATGATGGGGTCTTAAAACAAAATCTACTAAATACTGCAGTATCTCATTACACTAAAGTTGAACTGTAATGTCCTCGGGCCCCAGGCAAGAGGAGCTCCTGCTCTGGTTCCCATGTTTTATAGGTCCCCATGTTATCACGTGCACACTCACACACACACGCAGACACACAGTTGTTTTGAACCACACATAGGCAACTGTGTGCTTGGATATTATGCTTAGCACTGGCAGAGTATGACCATTGACATACCACAGAAAGTACTTCTCCACATCTCTTGCCCTGTGACCTCAAAACAGGTCATTGTGTACAAATGCCATGAGGCCTGCAAGTTGTCCTGCTGCAGATGTAAGAGAAGAACACAGTTACTATGTGGGGAGGATTGAGCTGCGTCATTGTTCACATAAGAAAAATGGCAAATTTTCTTATCAAATCTTTCCTCTCAGATAGCATGAAGAAATAAATTCCTGTGTAAAAAAGTATTGGCCTTAGTAATGCCAAGCATTCACTTTATTATTTTGCTTGGTATTTCAAATAATGTCTCCGGCAGTAGTTTTGAATTTGGGCAATATTTACAACAGTTGCCCGTGATGGCTGAGAAACATTTTGCAACATTAGACAATTTATTTATATTACTCTTAAATATGCATATGCCTAGGTCTAAACATAACTAGATGGATATTGAATACTATAATTGATAATTTTTATAAAATATTTAATAAGATTTCATATTATCTTTTAAAGATAAAATTAATTTTAATATAGAATTTGAGTACTTTCAAAGAATATTTATATTTAATAGCGTAGTAGTCAGGGTACAATCAGGAAAACAGGATACACACCAGTTATTTTCACAGAAAGAATTCAATATGCCAAATGAGTTAAATAGATTCTAGAGAAGAAAAAAGGGAAAAAATATAACACTGAATAACACAGAGATAGTTACTGCTTAAATAAGCCACTACTCCTAGGATTGGGAGAACAAAGAAAAGCGATTGGGTGTTTAGAACCTAGAAGTTGATATGGAGCCCTACAGAGCTGGGACATAAAACTTTAAAGCCAGTTCTTCAGGAGCTTGGAAGAGTGCCCCCATGGAGCCGGAACTAAGGTATGAGGAGAGTACACTAGCTTTCTGGAGCTGGTATCTCTGAAGGGACACAAAACCAAATTCTTCATACTGAATAAAACAAACCAGAAAGATGAGTTTATGGCAAGGCTTTTGACCTGCAAGCCAGGAAACTCAAGGCTAAGGGAGCATTGAATTCCAAGTTGCTCACAGACTAAGGGATTTTTAAGGGATCCATATGGAAGTTATTCGGCTTTTTCAGCTGATTGGTTACCTAGTGGTCTTCTTTCTTACTTGGATCAGAGTAGCTGAGCCAGGGCAATAAGGAAGTCCAGAGATGGCATGAACAGACATGGCATTTGGGGATTGGCTGGTGTTCTCTGCTGCTTCCTGAAAAGAGTTGTAAATTCCTATAAGGTTAGGTTAAGATTCCTTTATGTGCCTGAGCTGACCATCTTCATTTTGTCCCTGACATAGGTGACTCCATTTTAGTTTGGTTGGTTTTGGATGTGAAACAAACAACAACAATAACAAAGGAAATTGAAGCCAGCAGCCACTACTAGGGTGCAGAAACATTGCCGGAGAGATTCTGACAGCAACAGGACTTAAAATCATGAGAGACCCTAGTCCTTCTTTCTTTTGCTTTCCAGTCTTCCCTAGTCCCCCTACTGGGACAACCTAACAGGGAACTAGCTGACAAAGAAGAAATGGGCACTGCCAAGTCCTAGACTCAGCATTAAAATGTAGTGTAGAAAAGGGTGATTTTGAAGCAGAGAACCAAAAACTTAGTAAGTAACCTACATGGTTCATACCCCTTGAGTACTCATATTATCTTCTGCATATATTTGAACTTTCTTGTAGCAATAACAATTTTTTTTTTGGCCTACCAAAATACATCTCTTCCTTAAACAAACTCTCACTTTCTCTTCTAAAAGGAGGAATATATATATATATATGTGAACAGTCATTGCTACTCAGTATAGGTACTTCAGCGTATTCTGTGACAATCGCAGTATTTGTCTCTGGAGATTATTAATACCTCCTTAAAAATCAGTCAAGTTTCCACCTGAGTATTCTGTAACCTAAAGATTAAATGGCAGGATTAAACAATGCCAACCAACCTTATGGAAAACAATAAGGTGAGGTGCACACATAAACAGCAAAGGATACTATGCCTAGAGTTCAAATCCCTCATTCCAGTCATTAACCATGAGGACATAGTTATCCCTCTTTCACTATTCACTTTTTGTTACCTTTGCCCCCAGGCAGAATCTTGGCTAATTGGGGTTCTTTACCTGGTGAGGTGATCCCAAACTTCATTCCTAAAGAGTTTGAATCTTCAGTGTTTCTACCTCTTTTTTTTCCCCCTGGGTATAGTTTTTCATTAACATTTACTATTTGATATGGAAATAATTAAATGTACCTCAGGGAATCTACAGGGTACCAGATATAGTCCACCATACCCCCATTGTAAAGAGGATTCTAATTTCTTCTTGATTAATACCACATCCATTGGAGTGGCACCCACCCCTGTTTTCTTTACCTGTTGGTTCAAAACAATGAAAAGTCCAGAACGGCCACAAAGCAGTCCAGTTCACTGCACTTCTTGTCACGACCCCTGGTAGGGCAATCCCTCCTTTAGAAACTAAGAGCTCCAAAGCAACATAACTCCAAGTTGCAGGAAATGGAAGCAAAAAGAAATTCTGTAAGTGGGTTGTAAGATGTAGTATGGGAAGAATTATTACTGTATTTACCCTTGATTCCAAGACCAGTATTCTGGCTATAGGAGTAAATATTGTAATGAATTGGTCACTGATTCAAGCATAGACTGCACCCTCTTGGATAGAACTCCGTTGTTTCAGGGTACTATCTCCCAACTGCTGCAATCACATTGAGAAAATAACTTACTAACCAACACATATATGGAATATTATTTTTAAAATTTGACATTTTCTGTTTAATATACATTTTTGATGAAAATATATTCAATTCTGAATTCTTTAAATACAATTACATTCTATTTTTTAAACCTTTAGGTTATGATTGATCTCAAGTTGAGATCATGATAGCAATAAAAGATATGTAAATGGAACTCAAAAATAAGATGCTGAAAAGAAAAAAATAGGAAATCTTCAAAGAGTTGGTCTTCTCAAGTTTTTAAAATTCTAAAAATAAAAATGAATAACATGGGGATATAGGTATATGTATAGCTGATTCACTTTGTTAAAAAGCAGAAACTAACACACCATTGTAAAGCAATTATACTCCAATAAAGATGTTAAGAAAAATTGAATAGACTTCTGTCTAATATGACAGATAAAATCCACAAATGAGACATTACTAAATATTTAATTATGCTGTAGTTACTAATCAAAATAATAAAAGTAAGCATTATAAAATTATAAAAATTTATCATCTAATTTTCAACTTAAGTCAGCTGAAACCAGACATATTATACTATTTACTAGATGATGTAATTAATGATCAAAATAATTAGAATAAAAAAAGAATTACTCATGTCAAATTTATGATTCAGAAGCAACAAATGCAACCCTGGACTGCCTGTTATAATATGAAAAAAACATATTCATGAAGTTGGTATATTAGGCAGGAAAACACAAAAGTTCTTGATGATTTACTGTGTTTACTGGGTGTTAATTCTGGAAAGTGGTAATCATCATTCTGAGAACATGAAAATATTTCTAACAGAACATAATCCTATTCAAATTTACTATCACAATTTTCCTTTCTATTATCCTGACAGAATATTTTTATTTAAATTTATGTCAAAATTATTTCAAATGGAGAAACAATAGAAATGGGCTTTTTAAAAATTGTGGCAAAAGGTACGTAATATAAAATTTGCCATTTTACGCATTAAGTGTATAGCTCAGTGGCATTAAATATATTCATATTATTGTGCAACCATCATCACTATCCATCTCCAAAATTTTTTCATCACCCCAAACTGAAACTCTGTACGCATTAAACAATAACTTCCCATTCTTTCCCCCCATGCCCCCGGAGAAACAGGTTTTTATATTATAAATTCCAAAGCAAAATATTTTGTTTCTACCATTACATTTCTCACAATCAATCTTCAAGATCAACTTTGGACTTCATTTATAACTGGAAACATTTAAACTAGCAAATAAAAGAATAAAACAGGAAATATCGCTTGCGCAGAAATACACACACACAAGCAATTACTAGAACGGGGTAGGGGGGAGTGAATAAGCAATAAGAAACCAATAGTATTCAACACAGACAAGTAATAGCCAAAATAGAGCAATGTTGCTTTTAAAGATTAATAATGTTTCTTCAATATTTAGCTAAGCACAGTAGCGTTTTGTGGCAATAGCAGTACAATATTTTTGGAAAAATCTGGAAAAATTTTTCCATTGGAAA
Source organism: Balaenoptera acutorostrata (assembly GCF_949987535.1). Classification (NCBI taxonomy): domain Eukaryota; kingdom Metazoa; phylum Chordata; class Mammalia; order Artiodactyla; family Balaenopteridae; genus Balaenoptera; species Balaenoptera acutorostrata. The sequence goes on along the minus strand of NC_080068.1, from coordinate 16,278,539 downwards.
AAGACAGTGGAAAATGACTAGCTTTAATAGAAATGATTTAGAAATATGATGGTAGAATGATCAAATATTAAGACAGGTAAAATATTAAGACAGACTATTAGACTATCTAAGATAATTCAGAATGATATTATTAACATAAAGGGCATTAAAGTGAGAGAACGTATTATACCTACAATAAAAAAAGAAATAGTACACAGTTCAACTAGTTTGTAAGGGGCAAAAATCATGTTGAACAATATTTATGGTGGTGTGATGAATTGGGAGATTGGGATTGACATATATACACTAATATGTATAAAATGGATAACTAATAAGAATCTGCTGTATAAAAAAATAAATAAGATACAATTCAAAAAAAACCCCAATATTTATTATCAAAATATTGAACTACCAGACGAAAATACAGAAGTCAAAGTTAAAGAGATTTTCATTGGTTTGGTTTTTTGCCTGATGTAAAAAGGATATATTTTGAATGAAATGAAAAACAGAGAAAACAGCTTTCAGTTTTAGGCATTGATTTTCAAGATAATTGCATAATGGTTCAAAGGAAAGTGTCTACAAGCTGGAATTTTGGCTAAAACTCTAGGTATATTCTAGGTGCCAAGCATGGCTTATAGTTTGAAATTGTCATGCAGAAACATGGTCTCAATTATGCCAGTAGCAGTAATGATCTTTAGAACAAGTCAAGATTATATGATATTTTCCAGATCTCTCCAAAGGTAGAACAGCTTGGTGAAAAATGTATCTTATTCAATCTTATAATGACTCTCAGACGCATTATGGAATGCTGACTAAGTTTGGTTAATACCATTAGAATTAATTTAGACAAGACAAAATTCATTAGCAGAATTAAGGAAATACACTAACAACCCTCAAATCAAAATTGAATCATGTTTTTGGTAGAAATTAAATGAATTTTTAACTTGAGCTACATGCAGTTATTTGTTATGAGGTACTAATAATATTAATCATGATAGGAATAGGCTATAAAAACTAATTAAGCTTATTATTTTACTTTACATTCCTAAATTTTTTTAACTTTGGGGATTGTTTTTTCTAAATTGAAGCAAATTTTATGTGAGCTATAACATTTCAATAAAATGTAAGGAAATTGGATCATATACAAATCCTGAAATTAATTTCTATACAGACTTTTCTATTACAGATCAAGATTTAATCTTGAGTTAAGATATGTGGCCAAGTTTAGCAATATGTTTTTATTTAATTCCTCTACTACCATAGCTTTGAAATACTTAAAAGAAAAATATCAACAAATACTGTGATTTATATACTGCTTTGGCAGTAAAAACTGTGATGTGCATTGAACTGTAAGATAAAATATTTTGTAGTATTTTCTATGATCATGATAATTTATATTTGATTCCATTACAATGTATGATCATAGCATCAAATTTATTGTATGTTTCCTATTTTAAATATGGCTTTAGTAATTTTATTCCATCTGCTACTGCCTGAGTCAAGAGAAAATTCTCTAAATTGAAATTAATTAAATAAAACTGTAAGAACTGTAATGCTTCAAGAAATGTTTAACATAAAAATATGAACATCTTAATTATAATAAACTAGTCAGTGATTTTATTATGATGAAGGTAAGAAAATTAAATGTTATGGAATAAATATATAAAATATGTGAATTATACATGATTTTATTACTTACCCAGATGTTGCCAACCTATCGACAGACCACCCAGTAATGAACAATAATAATTAATTAAACTCTCAATTATTTTACTGACTTTCATTGATAAGAAAAAAATAATGTCACTACATTTGTCATCAATTTTGTCATTATGAAGGTATACTTGCCGAGGTTGGGGGAAGTAGAGACATTCCCAGGTGTCCTCAGGTAGCATTGGAAAGTAATTACAGTGGCCTTACTAGAACTCTAGACCTTTTCCAACTCACCTACCTCACTCTTTTGTAGCTCTGGGACAGGCAGGAAGGAGCAGGTAGAGGTGGACCAAAGCCAGCAGACCCAACACAAAACATACAGGCTGTTGAGTCCAATTTAGGGGCACAGAGCATTCTCACAGCTTTCAGATTATTACAAGCACTGAAACCAGCAAATGCAAATGAAATAGCTGATGCTGGCCATTTTCTGGAATTCTACCAGAAAGCAACCTCATAGTGGCCCAGGAAAGGCCCAAGGCCAGGGATTAGGAAACACTCAGAACAAATTCCGAGAATTCTCCAATAAGTAATTGATGAGGATAATTAAGTTTTTAAATGAATAAGAAATGTGAGAAAGGAAAATGAGAGAGGAAAAGTTATATCATTATAGATGTGATTAATTAGATGAAGTTTACTCTGTGTGGTTTCAGTATAGGACAGTTTTTTTTAAATTAATTAATTTATTTTATTTATGTATTTTTGGCTGTGTGGGGTCTTCATTGCTGCCTGTGGGCTTTCTCTAGTTGCAGTGAGTGGGGGGCTACTCTTCGTTGCCGTGCGCGGGCCTCTCATTACGGTGGTTGTGGCGCGTGGGCTTCAGTAGTTGTGGCTTGCAGGCTCTAGAGCACAGGCTTCAGTAGTTGTGGCACACGGGCTTAGTTGCTCCGGAATGCTGGATCTTCCCGGACCAGGGCTCGAACCTGTGTCCCCTGCATTGGCAGGTGGATTCTCAACCACTGTGCCACCAGCGAAGCCCTAGGACAGTTTTCAAATAACAGTTACTGGTCAGTAGAGAAGCATAAAATGGGATTATCATCCTATGGGCCCTTAGAAGAAGTCAAGAAGTCTCTGGCCCATGGGACAATAGAATTTGTCTTTTGAAGCCAGAACTCATCTAAGGAATAAACAGATCCCTGGGCTTCTGAGCTTTAACTCTTATACTGTGGATACCTACATCTGTACCTAGTTTTAAATTTTATATCTAAATTATGTTTTATTAAATGGTGTGTATTTAATCTTTTGTAAAAGCTGTTTCTTCAGTATAAAATAAACTCTCCCTTAGAGTTTCTATGGTTTACTTAAAAAGATATTAAGGAAATCATTTCAGTATTCAGAAACTGCAGAGTGAAAATAAAAAGGAGTTTTCATGTGGAAACAGAGAGTTCTATTGTTAAATTTATGAAAGCCCTTCTCCTATGAGCATGTGGTTTGTAACAATTATGTGGTCTGGCTGGGCCTATGAATGCTTACCCATGTTTGTTTGTTCTCCATTTCCTTCTTTCACATGGGCTGAGAACATACATTCAGCAATTAATTCTTCCTCATGCCAGTGAAAATCACACAACTTGAGGTGGCTTTGTGTTCAGATTTGCTGGAGAAATATCTGGTCTTTGAATAATTAAACCAAAATTAGTTTACTCACATGCTTTGTTGTGATTTTCTTTTCCTGTTTTAGGTGTAGGAAATTCTCCTTGTCTGGGAGAAGATTTTTCTTTTCATTTATGCATATGTTTCCTTTTGTGAGGAGTGGGAGTAGACTTTTCAACATGTCAGTAAAAATTTTTTCCTTGTATTATTTGGGAAATGGGACATTCTTTTTGCTTTTTAGGACTAATTTCCATCTCTGTTTCATGGAAGAAGACTCTTAGTACCAAAAGCAGACTCTAGTGACCCAGTGGGGTGGATGTCAACTATGAAAAGGCAAATGTATTAGAAAGGCCATATGCCTTCAGTGAGTTATTAGGTGAAAGATTTGTGCCTTTGGATTTTTTCCCTGAAGACATTGTCTCTTACTCTGAAAGAAAAGGGAAACAGAACATCAATTTTCCTCTTTTAGAGAATGCCAGATATAAAGTATGTTTTAGAATTTATTATATTCTTAAAGATTACAAAAGTATATGGCATAAAGAACTGAGAAATATATCATTCCTTAGTTCAGAGTTTCTTGCCTGATGATCCCACCTGAGGTAAACTTTTCTGAAGTGAGAATGTGCTTCACCTCTGTGGTAACTTGTGACTAATACTGAACACAAAATTCAAGGAAGTAACATGGGTTTTATAATTCATGAAAAAGAAAAAGCTGATGCTTGCACTGAAGTATTCGATGTTTGTGATACGATTCACTGTGAACATCTAGAAAGAAAGGGAGGGAGGGTGGGAAGGAGGGAAGAAGGAGGGAAGGAAAGAAGGGAGGGAGGGAGGGAGGGAAAGGAAGAAGAAATTAACCTTCATGGGGGTCCATGTAATGGGATTAGGATATTGTAAAGTAAATGTACAGTGTAACTACGATTTTGGCAATTTGATTTTTTGTAGAGCTAGGTGATGTTTAAAAGATTGTATGGAAATTTTTTCATGTGAATTTTCTAGATGAGAATTTTTATATTCTAGTTCTACATTTTTCCCCCAGAAATTCTTAATATGACTTCAATGTTGTCCTCTAAGTGCCTCTAAGAAACTAAAGTTAGGTGAAAGTTTCACTGGAAAAACCTCAGTAGCTCAGATACCTTAGTCGCTCACCTGAAAAGATTAGCTTAATTTTGTATGAAACAGAGTTTGCCTAGGGCTTGCTTTGCCTGGTAAGATTTGATGCTTTAGATATGGGTAGGAAACCTTTGATTTTTTTTTTTTTTTGACTCTATAGTCAAACTACAGACCTTTGTACTATTCAGGGGAAAAGGGCACAGACACAGACATAAGAAAAATTGAAATGATGTTATGGGGGAAAGAATGGGAAGGGAGTGGTTTTATAGTGATACTAAAAGATACAGGTTTTTCAAAATAAGAGAAATAAGCATCTCTAAACTTACTTCTGGAAAAAGAAGGGAAAAGGACAATCCTAATGCGATCAATAAATAACACAGGTGCAAAAAGTAGGGACTCTTTTGTCAGCCTGGGGCCTTATGTCCTTATGGTTGGGAACCAGGTTGGGAATTTCTTTTTCTTTTCAGATAGCTAGAAATTGACTCTTGTAGGGCTGACAGAAATAATCAAGAGAATCTGCACTCTTCTAGGCCACTTTCCAAACACATAACTGAAGGTCAAGAAAAAGAAAAGAAGGAACAAGAAAAAGCAGACAAGTATTTTACCACACTATTTCCATGAAGGCTCTACTCATACATTCTATTTGTAAGTCATGTTAATCTTCAAAAAGCCAATCATAGAATGGCTAATGCACGAGCAATGGTCTCTTTTGGCATAAGTGGATGATACCTAAAGCTCTGAACAGCACTCTTTAATTTAGCACGTGGATTGGGGAGCACCTTCTAGCATTATAATGTTAAATTTAGCAGGATAATTAATATATGTATGATGCCTTAACCAATCATATTGAAAAATTAGTGAAAAAGAAATTGTAGAGCTTTGTTCAGGTAACTTATAAACATCAACTCAAGTGCATCACATTAAGGAATTTTCTTTTCTCTTCTTCCCTGTCTACCAACACAACCGAACAGTTCTGTGTGTTCTCACCCAGTGGCCAGTATGTTATGTCTAAAGAGGCCAGGTACATCCAAATTTTTTTCCTTCCCTGCACCACCCTCCATTAATGTAAACCAAGTCTTCTAGGAAGGTGTTTGAAACCAGATTTGGGGGTAGTAAAAGAGGAAGAAAATGGCAGAAAATTCCTGTTGCTCTCACACATATGAAAAAATAATGAAAAACTATAGTATTATAGAATATAAACTTATATACTATATTATAGTATATAAACTAGTGAATTATAGTATTATAAGCTATAGTAACTCCCGTGGTAGGACAGTGATATACTGAGGATTTAAAATAATAGCACAGTAATTATAATTCTATAATAAATAGAAATTGTTGTATAATCAATATTGTAATCATTTGGAATTGTTGAGTCTACCAGAAGAGATGTGCATACACACACACAAACACAAACACATACACACAGTGTGTGTATGGATTTTCTAGTATTTACATAACTTTCAATGTTTTTATTCAAAAGTTTGTATCTTAATCAAAACAAACTATTCATTTATTCAACAAATTTTATTGCTTTCCTGCTAAATGTCAGGCACTGTTCTACTGGTGATACAACAATATACAGACATAAAATCCTTACCCTTATCAAACTAATATTACATTATGGATTTTATTCTCTAGTTTTGATCAACATTCATCCTTAAAATTATAGGATGACTATATAACTGGTAAATAACTGGTAAATAGAAGTAGAAGGGAAATAAAATTAAGTGCCTTCAGAAATCAAATTATAACTGGTAAATAGAAGTAGAAGGGAAATAAAATTAAGTGCCTTCAGAAATCAAAATATGCTTATATTTATAGCATAGTCTATTCATTTTAAGTTAGGATGCGTAAGTGCATGAGTGTTAGGACATATGAGGATCATTTAATATTGAAACCAGTTAACTTCAGTCTCTGATAAAATTCAGTGTGGTTCCAAGCAGTAATAAGTTGCAGATCACTGGCCATATCCAAATCTCTTAAGAGTTCTAGGGAGAACAGCTCCCAGTAAAGCTGATCAGAAAGCTGTGTGTGTGTGTGTGTGTGTGTGTGTTTTTTAACATCTTTATTGGAGTATAATTGCTTTACAATGGTGTGTTAGTTTCTGCTTTATAACAAAGTGAATCAGTTATACATATCCATATGTTCCCATATCTCTTCCCTCTTGCATCTCCCTCCCTCCCACCCTCCCCATCCCACCCTCTAGGTGGTCACAAAGCACCGAGCTGATCTCCCTGTGCTATGCGGTTGCTTCCCACTAGCTATCTGTTTTACGTTTGGTAGTGTATATATGTCCATGCCACTCTCTCACTTTGTCACAGCTTACACTTCCCCCTCCCCATATCCTCAAGTCCATTCTCTAATATGTCTGTGTCTTTATTCCTGTCTTGCCACTAGGTTCTTCATGACTTTTTTTTTTTTTCCTTAGATTCCATATATGTGTTAGCATACTGTATTTGTTTTTCTCTTTCTGACTTACTTCACTCTGTATGACAGACTCTAGGTCCATCCACCTCACTACAAATACCTCCATTTCATTTCTTTTTATGGCTGAGTAATATTCCATTGTATATACGTGCCACATCTTCTTTACTGATTCATCTGTTAATGGACACTTAGGTTGCTTCCATGTCCTGGCTATTGTAAATAGTGCTGCAATGAACATTTTGGTACATGACTCTTTTTGAATTATGGTTTTCTCAGGGTATATGCCCAGTAGTGGGATTGCTGGGTCGTATGGTAGTTCTATTTTTAATTTTTTAAAGAACCTCCATTTAAGAGTTCATTTTGGCTCTATGTACAAGTTGACATCTAATACCCTGGATGGTTCTCTACTAACCTAACTACAGCTGTCACACTTTAAGACCAGTTCACTTAACATTACATATATGAAAAGACAACCATCAAAAGAAGAAATCCAATTCTAGAGCTGAAATACAAACTGGATCTCCCTTTAGGGAACTAAATAAAATTCAACCAAAATCAATTTTGGGTTATTGACCAGAGAGAAAAGTTTCCCTTAGCTGTCTACCTGCCTTGGTTGCCACTGTAAGCAAATATGGAACTTGATGATAACCATTTGGGAATTGCATGATATAAAAAGAGGAGGCAATAAAACATAGATTTTATGACAAACTTTTGATTCTTAAGTAGGGATTGGGCAATGACCAGAAATGTGAATCCCAAGAGGTCAATCCATGAGGCTTTCTGCATTGGATTTTCTGAGCTTTCAGAGTCTTGTTACCACCTGTTTACTTTCTTCTGTGGAAGGTCACCCTGGAGTGGAGACAGAGAGCCCAGGACTTCTCAGAGGTCAAAGGCTTAGATAACTTGTATTTACATGAATGTAAGAAGCCTCTAGGCTCTCCAAACTCAAGACGTGTGGGGCAGTTGTTTTATGCTGTGGATATGAAATAATGACAACAGCTAAGTCAGTGAAACCAGAGCCACACAATTTAAGAGAATATGACAGGTCATTCTGACTGAAATGTATTAAAATATCCCAGCCAAGTACAAATTCCATTTTCAATGATATACATATAGAGAGGCCACTTTTCATAATATCCACGTCTTAATACCTCTCTTACTTTTAATTTTTCTCGTTCTATTTTCATTGGTAAAAAGTTGACCTCCATATTTTATACATATATAGATTATATATATACATAATATATATACACACACATCTAACTTGTGTATGAAAATTGCTGTCACTCTTGAGCCCTCTGTTTCCCATGTCAAATAAATTGTCTCTCCTTATACTCTTCTTTTTTTTTTTTTTAGCAGAGTGAATTCTAACATTTTCATGCTTTTTTTTTTTTTTTTTAACTTTTGGGTTTATTTATTTCTTTATTTTTATTTATTTATGGCCGTGTTGGGTCTTCGTTTCTGTGCAAGGGCTTTCTCTAGTTGCGGCAAGTGGGGGCCACTCTTCATCGCGGTGCGCGGGCCTCTCACTGTCGTGGCCTCTCTTGTTTCGGAGCACAGGCTCCAGACGTGAAGGCTCAGTAGTTGTGGCTCACGGGCCTAGTTGCTCCGCGGCATGTGGGATCTTCCCAGACCAGGGCTCGAACCCGTGTCCCCTGCATTGGCAGGCAGATTCTCAACCACTGCGCCACCAGGGAAGCCCTTCTTATACTCTTTTAACCATTTTTTCCACTCATATTTTGTCAAGAGGTAATTCATTAAAATTTGTATTTAGAAGTACTTAATTCTGATATAAAAATTTTTCAGAGAGAAATGTATTTTATAGATGAGTTAAAAGTTGCCCCTAGCTCAATGTTACAAAAACTATATCTGCTCCATTTCACCTTAATTTTTCTACCTTTTAAATTCTGCTTAATACTGCTAGCACTTCCATTCCACCTCTACTCAGACTGAAAACTTTCAAGTTTTCAAAATGGTGCCTTGCTTCTTATCTTCCCTTCTTTCCTTTCTATTTCCCCCAAACTTCTATCTGTATCTCATTACTAAATCTTAAATGAAATCTTCCCTGTCTCTAAATTCCTTCCCAAGCTTCATCCTGAGCCCAGTTTCTTGGACTTCTGTAATGTGATTTACATTCTTGCTCATTCTCTTGTCTCTGCACTATTCTCTGTGATTGCTTCTCTCTGAGGTGGGATTTAGTCCTTTAATCCAACCCGCTTATTCCTTTCGGTAACAGAATTCCTAGTCAATCCCTGCATGGTCTATGTCTCGATGATAGCTTTCAGACCCTCTGAGTCTTAGGAATTAAACACAAAGCATTTGGGCTTGACCTTCAGTTGACATAACAAAGTGGCACCAGGCTCAGCTCCTTAATGTTAAGCCTGTTCCACAGTGCATCCCGCCAGTGCTTACAGTCCCCCCAAATCCCCAGTGCACGCTAAGTGCCTCTCTGGTTACTCTGTAAGTTCTGGAACCAGGCCGCCTGGATTGGAAATCTTGGATTTGGAATCCTGGATCTACTGCTCGCTAGATGTGTGACCCTAGGCAAGAATAGCACCTCCCTCATATGAAGTTGCTGTGAGGTCTGAGTTAGCGCAAAGTTCTTAGAACAATGTCTGGCATTTGAAGGCACTAATCAAATATCATTTTATTTGAAGGATAGATGAATTAGAAACACCTCAGTGGTCTATTTTAGTTGAGACCTCCAGTTCTTCTTTACAGAACATTCATGCCTCTCCTTTAACTCTCATACCCTTAAACTCAAGTGTCACGTGTCACTTTAATATATTGTAACACCTGCTCCCAGAAATCCTTCTGTGTATACCACTCTCCCTCTTATTACTTCGTTATTCTTAGTCCTCATTTAGAAATGTATCTGTATCTGTATATATGTATATATGTGTGTGCATATATATGTGTGTGTGTGTATCATTGCATAATTTTTAACATATATTACAGTTGTCCTAAAATCATTTTATATTTTGGTCTTTTGTCTCCTCAGATTTTAAACTCTCAATCCACTCATCTCTCCTATATAGTACAGGACTCTATCCTAATAAGATCAATAGCATAATAATCCATTTTTAAAACTCTTCCTTACTATGTGTCAGGTGCTATCACATGGAATGTCACAATCTTTATGGTGGCCCATGAGGTGAGCATTATTACCCCCACGTTGGTGAGTAAACTGAAACACAGAGACATTAAGTTATCTGCTCAAGCAGGATTTATATCTGAGATTCAGATGCCCTTAATCATTTCTTCTCCTACAGAGAGTTCATCTAAGGTACTTAGAAAGCACTCGTAGACCAAATGAGTAACTAATCTGAATGCTGTCATGATGTAACATGATTTTCTCTTGGACGAAACCTAGAGAATTAAATTTTAAAAGTATATGTAGTGGTAGGAGTATGAGTTTTAGAGTCTGAATGACTTAAGGTTAATTCCTGGCTCCAGTACTTTCTGGTGCATAAGCTTAAGAAAATAATCTAATCTCAGCAAGTCTCAGTTTCTTAATTTATAAAACAGAGTACTATTCATCTCATGGTGTTTTTTGAAAACTTATTTTATTGAAGTCTAGTTGATTTACAATGTTGTGTTAATTTCTGCAATACAGCAAAATGATTCAGTTACACACATATATACATTCTTTTTCATATTCTTTTCCATTATCACAGGATAATTATTTTCCATTATCACAGGATATTGAATTCTCCATTATCACAGGATATTGAATATAGTTCCCTGTGCTACACAGTAGGACCCTGTTGTCCTTATAGTGTTCTTTAGGGAATAAATGGACTAATGTTTTAAAGCACAAAGCATGGTGCTTGGCTCTTTAAGAAGTCTCAAGATGTGTGAAAAAAAAACTCCATGGGGGACTTAAAGGTGGATTGATGTTTAAAATGAACACTAAAATATAAATAAGAAGCCCCTGGAGGGGCAGGATAGTAGGATGTGGGAGGGTAGCGGAAGGACAGAGGGCAGAGGTGTGGGAGAATTTAACAAAATTGTCTCTACCTCAGGAACCCAATTTTGCTTCTGTATGAAAAAGCATTAACATAATTTATCATTTGTTTAAATATTCTCAAGGAAACTTAATGATTCATTATGTAATTTCGGTTCCATATAGTTGTCATGGAAATACTCTATTTGGCTTATGTTATTTATTTATATGTTCTTCCTGTCAGTAAAAACGGATAACTTTTCTCCAAGAAGCAACCAATTTCACAACTTGGACAATTCCTCCCACTTCCTGAAACTTTGAGTTTTGATTTCAATATAATGGGTCATACTGAAGAAAGGAGAAAAATAGCAAATTAAAAGTCATGGGGAAGCAAAGAAATTCTGAGCTCCTAAGCAAATATAAACATGCTTCTGGATATTTTCCTATGACGTTTTTCTTACCAAACTCATCCTAATGTTATGAGTCACTAACGTGGTAAAACACTAGAAAACAGCTTGCAAAATCACGTAATCTCTCATAAGTCTTTCTCTTCCAGACTCACATTTAGAGTCCTAATTGTTTCTATGTACCGTATACACTGGAGAAGGATGATATGATTAGATAATCAACGAAAACCAGCCTCACTCCAGTACCTTCCTCTGCAATGAGGCAAGTGAATTTTGCATGTTTGCAATGAAAAGTACTTTATATATGAATAAAGAGCACAATAAACTGACTGATACAGAAAACACTTAACATGTTTTATTTCAATCAATAGCAAGATTATTACTTAGATATCTTTCACAACATCGAACTTGGGCCTCACACACTTGTGTCATCATTTTCTGCATCTTCACTTTTGCAAGAGTCCTGAGCATTTCCAAACAGAAAAAGAGATTACTTTTGGTAAGTGAAGTATGGTGCTCAAAAAAGCACAATGTTTGACACAAGTCATCAAAATTACATGTTATATCTTGCTCTTATCAAAATATTAATACTGCTTCACCAAACAAACATGAACTTATTACCCATGAAGGGAAATTTCTTTTTCTTTTTTTTAAAACCCAAAGCAGCAACAATGCTATGCTTAAAGATTGTGCTAAAATTTGTAATATAATATTCTTATCTCCTTTCATCATAGTGCAATATATTTTTTCATGTGGATAAGACTGAGAGGAATATACTATCTCTCTCTTTGTTGTAATATTCAGGAAAAGGGTATTTTGATAGTTTTCAATATTCTAAAAGTATAGCACAGGTGTCAAATTTAATTATAATAAATATGTACAAATAAAAGTTGTAGAAAATCAATTTGAATGTATATTGACCCCAGATCTTATATTAGAAATGTTATTTTTAATTTAAAGTAAGGATGCTTAAAAACCTAATTTTCTGATATCTACTTATTTTCCTGTGATTTTCTCCTTAAAAATTCAGTGTGGATAACAATCTGATCAACTGAGTGTCCTTTCGTTGAATGCATTCATGTGTATATGTATACATATGTCTGTATGTATGTATGTATGTATTTGACAAATGTCATATACATGTTAGTACAGTGCCTGACATATAGGAATGACTTAATAATTTTAATTAATTAAATTTGGATCTTTTGGATGTGTGGAGGGGCATCCAATAATGTTTATATAAAATAAAAATCTTTGATTATACAGCGAAATTGGGTCATTTTAAAAAGTCCTAAAAATTCTACTTGGTTGACAGGACATATTTTTCAACATTATTTAAAGTAGAAATACTGGGGACAAAAGTTCTATGCAGCTCAAATATTTAGACAAACCAATAGAGTGAAGCCTATGAAATACAGCCTAATGGATATTTTATATGAAACATGATGCAATACATTTTTTAATCCTAATTTTTTTCCTTTTATTTTTTGCATTGCTTGCTAACCTACTTCATGCATATACTAGATAAACATAAAATTGTCTGTTGTGAACAGAGAGACTATAAAGCCTAACATTCAGATGATAGATGATAGATAGATTCAGATAGATTCTTTAGGCATTTTGGTATTATTTAAACATGAATTTAATGATCAAAGCAAACAAAATATGCATTTCTCTAGCATATGGTTTCTCCTCACAGATTAATGCTCTTTAGGCACTCACCTATCTTAACCTCTATAAGACAATATTACTACTAGTCAGATTTCATAACTCACACTACCTTTCAACCCACAGACCTCTCTTATTACTGCCCTTCATTGCCTTATCCTAAACCACACCATTGTCCTATGACCTATTTCACAAAGGGCCGAAAATTGTCAGGAATGAACTACTTCAAATCAATATGCTTCTTATTTCCTAAAGCCACCTTCTGTAAGTCTTTTATGCTCCCTTCCCACCCACCCCCCTCTTTTTTTGGTTAAATCAACCAGGATATTTTATTTAATGGATGCTTTTGTATGGTCAGTGGCTCTTCTAAAAAATACTTCTATTATTTGGCACATATTTTGAAATTTTATTTGCACTTTAAGTCATATTTCTATTGGGCTCTTCTCTTTTCATGGAGTCGCTGGAATAACTAGGAACAAAAATCATATAATTTGATATATTGGTTCACAGGAGATTTAATTTTCTATGGGTCTCTGCTTTTACATTTGGTTATGGTTTAAGAGCTCAAAGTATTATTCCTGACAACATGTTAAATGTTTGAGGTATGGATGTATAATGAAATAAAGCAATAAATGTCTTGTGTCCATATTGATTTTGTAGATGAATCTGCTTTGAAAAATCTGGCACCCAGTAGTCCAATATCATTTAACTGGTATCCCTTTACTTTTTTAAAAGAGTGTGACACCTCCATACCCACGTATTATGCCCAGCAGACTCTTAGTGGCAGGAGGAGAACTGACTCTCATCCTCTCACGCTATAAGGTCATTTCAAGGAATCTGGCTCTCAAGAGCTGCACTTCCAGAAAAGCTAGGCAGTGCCAAAAAGTTGAGACATGATCTGAGTTCTCTAAAATATGTTATTATTTTCAAGAAGAAAGTGTTCCTCAAAATTAAGGAATTACTGTGTCACGTGGCTTTGAGGTGTGACAAATTGGACGCAAGAGTTCATGCCTTGGCGTTAGACTTATTCATATGAGGTTTTTGATGATATTCTGATATCCATCAAAGATGTGGATAAACCTGATGGAACCAGTGAAAGGACTCTCTGTTCAATGAAGGTAACTGAAGGACCAAGAAAATGTGGAGAATCAAGGAAGGTATTTATCATGCACCATAGATGCTTCAGGATTAGTGTAAAAGTGTAATAGGAGAGACAGACTGTGGAGGGAATGGGCAGGTCAAGGAAGACAGGGGAATTTTAGAGTTCCCTTTATTTCCAAATCCCTGTACTTTCCTGGCCCATATCCTTGGCACCTGTTAAAGTGAATAGATGCCTCTAAAAGTTCCTTAGGCCTGTCCAGCTCTCAAAGCAGATGTTTGAATCTTTTTATGAGGCTTCCATTTGCCTGGAGTTCAACAGGGAGGAAGGAAAGAACAAAGAGAGGAAGGGAGGGAGGGAGGAAGGAAAGAAGAAGGAGCAAACTAAGGTACAAAATGGTCTTTATTGAGAAATTTTGATGAAAGAATTAAAACGAAAAACTATGTTGCACTGTAGTTTTGCTGGGGATCCACTGCCTTTTTATTTCTGTCTTCTCTTGGTCACTTTTCCTATCAAGGTGAAATTTTCCAAAACCAACAAAATAACAAAAAACAGTGATGTATTCCTTTTAAGTATTTCCCTTTATCTGTTCCTACAGTTGAGGATACGTAAGTGATTTTAAGTTCATCTTTAGAGTACTTTTTATTTTTTATTACTTGCTTTTCCCTACAGAACTGATGGTAGAAATTGTTTGGGAGAATTATAACATCTTCTATTCGTGATCAATTTGGCAAAACTCTGCTTTCATCATCCTGAACTCAATTTTTCATATCCATATCATTTCTCTCCATTCATATCTATTCAGAATGCTTCATGTTCAGTCATATCTTGCTTTTCTGTGCTCATTTTCTTATTAGGGCTTTTATCCATATATTCAACAAAAATGTCTTGAGGGTTTAAGGGTTTATTGTGTGCCCACACTTGTCCAGCTCCGGGAGCTACAGCAGTGAGCCACACCCCTGCTCTCAGATACTCAAGAGACTGATCCAGTGGAACAGAGTGATTCAAGACATAAGTATTCAATTTATAGGAGACCTTTTCAATAATTCACCTAAATCATTAGGCAGTTAATCACACATACTGTGCTCTCTTTAAAATACCATAAGTAAGCAATTTAGGGAAATAATCCTAAGCCGTTTCCCTGAAATAGGAAAAAATATAATTTTTATAAACTTCTAAACTTTGCTTCTAATACAAATAAATTTTTGTTTGTTTGCTTTTCATTTTTCAACTTGGTAAAATGTCTCTAATGTTAATTGGGCCATTTTTCAGTTGTCAGCATGTTAGTTTTTTCAAATTTAAATTCTGTTCTCAGCATTCATTTTTCATATCATTTAATATTACAGAGTGCACTCTTTTAAACTGTATGCCCTACATACAAAACCATCTAGCATAAATAATACCTGAAAACTGGAGTAACGCTAAATTCTTCAACTAATAGGATTGAGCCCTATGAAAGCAATATGCAGGCCAATGAAAACACGTTTGATTGGCCAATGCTGAATCAAAGAAAGAACTTTTTAAAGTACAAACATTATCCATATCATCAGCAGTAGAAATAAATAATAACTTTTAAATTTGTATGTCCCCTTGGCCTAAATTTTATTGGATTATGTGGCATTTAAGAAAAAATAGATATATTCAATATCCCTTTTACACTATTTCACAACTGCTAAAAGATTTTAAACTATCAAGTGACCCAAAGAAAAAGCATTACAACTATGAAGGACTCAGAAGCAGTTTGGTGAAATATTATTTGAAGTCTCTGAGGCTGCTAAATGCCAAACACATGGAAGTTTATTTTCCATTTTTATTGACTGTAGTTTTATCCAGACCAATGGTCCTTTCATTTCATGGTATTTTCTCAATCCATTGCTCTAAGTTCTCAGCTCTCACCACAATCAAGATGACGGAAAAAAGCAGAGCTACAATTATCACCGTGAGATCCTATCTGCAGTGGCCTCAATTGACATCACTACTTTCCAAGCTGCTATGAATGTGTTAGGCTGCCTTTGACCTTTTTCCTCATTTCAGTGAGCTACAAAGGAGAAACTTTCACTGAACTGTTATTTTTCTCCTAAGATCCATAACTTGTAAAGCCTTCAAACTGATATATCCTGATCATAAGAGAATAGAATCACAATCTAGTGCCTCCAGAAGCTTCCTGGAGATTCCAGCTTGCTGCTTCTACATTTTTTTTTTTTTTTTTTTTGAGTAATACAAGACTCTACTTAGCAGTTATTTCTCACCAGAAATCACAGGCTAGCTAGTGAATTTTATCTGGTGTAACTTAAATTCGTGGCTGCGCTGCTTTTATCTTGCTGAATAAGGAGTATATTGAAAATAATTGGGGTGAGGAAAAGTTTCCTTGTTTTCTTCTTTTATGTTCACTTTTTACTATACTTTGTTGTACTTTGTGGAGATATAGCCTCATATTGTTTCATTTATGTTGTCTCTCTATGTGAACCATAAATTCCTCAAACCAGTGAAGAGGTTTCCTAATTTGTAAAACCTCCCTTCATGCTCAATACTGAACAAAATGTGGTGAATACTGGCTTCCTGAAATAAGTAGTTAATTAATTAATGACCACTTGTTTCAAAAGAAGTAAAATTTACAACCATTATCTATAAAAGTTTAATTTCCCAAATAGTAAGACTAATTTTGAATAAATCCATTATTGCTTTCAAGGTAAAATATTACTTTACATCTTTTTGTGGAGGACAGTATATAACCTACTTATGTTGTCATACATAACATACATGTGCACTATACATATTTATATATGCATAAAATATACATGCACAAATATACATGTATATTTTAGTGTACTGTCAACTAAGTTGTGAAATCATAAGGCATGAAATGAGCCAAGTTCTCTGTAAATTGTAAATGTAGAGTAGTGTGTGTTTTTGTCAAAGGACCATTTTTATATAGTCTTCTATCTAATCTTACATTTCTAAGAATTATTAGAAACCTTAACATTGAAAAATCTGTGGGAATACAGTTGTATACCCAGTGAAATTATCAGTCTAATCTAAGCATCCAGATAATGGCTTAACTTTCTAAGTATAGTATAAACTAGCAGGAATCTTTGTTTATTATCCCTTGAGGGCAAGTTCTCTTTGACCTGTTTTGTTTGGTCCTGTAATCCAAACAATTAGAATAATGCTTGGTTCATACTAGGAGCTCAATAAATATTTGTTGAGTAAATGACTGAATGGCTTATGATTGTGTACAAGAGGGCAACTTGTGAGTTTATACTGATGGAGTTATCTAGATGAAGGGAGAAGGGCTGAAGAGCTTAGCAAGGAGAGAGAACTGGCATGTGCAAAGGCCCTGTTGCAGAAGATAATATGTAATGGTCCAGTGCTGAAAATCCTTAGAGTAGCTGGAATATAGAAAATGGAGAAAGTGATTTGAGATAGCCATGGAGATAGAAATGGACTATATTATAAAAATCTTTTCAGGCTGTGTTAAGAATAGTGACCTTTATCTTTAGAGTAATCAGAAGCATTGCAGGATTTTGGGCAGGGTGGATTCATGATCTGATTTGCATTTTGAGGAAATTATGCTTGTGGAATTGAGAAAGGTTTAGAGTTCAGCATGAGTGGAAACAGGGAGGGCAGTTAGTAGGCTGTGTGGTACTCCAGGTAAGAGATGATGTGGGCTGCACTAGATGATAATGGTGAAATGGAAAGAAGCTTGTAGCTTTGACATAAGGTCACAAAATACTGTGCACTTTCTCCATACCATTTATCAAAGTTTATAATTGCCCATTGGTTTATATGACTATTGAGTAATGTCTGCCGCTACTAATCTCTGGCCTCCATAAAGCTGATTCTGTGTCTAGTCTGGTTCTCCATTCTACACCAGCATTTAACTCCACACCTGGCATGTAGTAACTGCTCCAAAAAAATTGTTGATTGAATGAATGAAAGTGCATTCAAAATTAAAACTGTCTTGTCACCGTAGGTAAAAGTAAAGAGAGATTTGCTGAACAATCTATGTGTGAAACACTGAATTTTAGAATTTTTAAAGAAATTTCAAAGAACTATAAAAACCTTAAAATGTATAGGAATTCTAGAGTTTACTGTGTTTTATAATGTTTCTAAAAGATGATTGGCTGGGATAGCTCCACCTTGAGTAGCCCACTATCTTATGAGGCAATTTATTCCATTGCCAAAGAACAGGGCTTTAAAAGTAATTCTTATGATAAGACAAAAATCTATATTCTTTTCACTCCCAATATTAGTCCTAGTTCTGAATTCTTGGAGCATCATAGGAAAAATCTAATCCTTTCATTATTTTAAAAATTGTTTAAATATTTAAAGGTGGTTCTGTTGAGTCTACTCTTTCAAGGCTAAATAATCTCAGTTGCTTCCAGATGACATGCTTTCTAGACTTTTTATAATCCTAAATGCCTTCTTCTGGAGGCATTCTATTTTGCTAGTGCTCCTAAAATGTATGCCTACATTTGGAGAGCACTACATTGTATATATACACAATTACACAGTTTTTAAATTTATGAGGCAAAGGGTCAACACAGTACTGCAATTGTGATTTGACCAGCCGAGTGTGTAGTGGGTTTATAGTTTCCCACGATCTGAGCATCGTCTTTAAACAATATTAAAAACTAAAATTGAGGATAAGTCACATGCCTAAGTTGGGATCTCCTCATTCAGAGCACATGCTTCTACCTACATGATTATTCCCCCCACTACATGTGAACCTCAAGATTTTCACAGTAAAAAGATTATGATCAGAAAAATAAATGATCCTTGCCATAATACACTTACACTGATTAAAAAACAATAATTATCAGTATATTTCTAATTTCCAAGCAGGATCTCAAAGCAATTAATTTAAATGCAAATACTTTCTAATAAATTAGGCTGGTTTTCACATAGAAGCATAGATAATGTTGCACTTGTAAGTCGTCCTCTTTATATAAAATATGGCTCATCCAAGGAATGCACATGTTTTCTGAAAGATAATTCTAAACTAAGGACGTTTTCAATTTTAATTAGTATAATAATACACACCACACTAATATGGTTATTTTCTCACATCTAATAAGCCTGTCACTAAAAATCTAAAAATGTATTTAAAACACATAAAATCATGTCCAGTTATTAAGGGCAGCTGCTATTTTCATCTATTTGTAGTTTTTCAACCCAAATGCAAATAATTTTTTAAGCCATTATATCTGATGTACTGAAGTCTAAATACTATAGGATAATTGAGTAAGTTGTTAACTGCGGAATCTAACTGAATCAGAATCAATTATAAACTATAGTACCTATTATTAAATGATAATCACTGCTATAAATATTAACATTGTCATAATAAATATAATGAAAAATGTTAAGAAATTTCTAATTTTGAAGTGTATTGTTTTGTATCTTGTCTTATTGGATCTTCTAATAATAGATAAAATAGAACTTGCATGAATTCTTTAAAAGGAATTGATATGGATAGAAACAGAAAAATTGAACCTGCGTAGGAAAAATATATGTCATATCAAAAACTAACAATTATTTTACAATCAACAATTTTTACTGAGTAGGTACTATATGTAATATATTATCCTAACAAGAAATTTAACATCTATTGTATGTATGTATTATATCATTTAATAATAACTAATAATGTTTAATAATATACCTATACTATATTTAATAATAGTATGTAATCTCTACATACTATATATAAACATATATATGTTTTCATAGGTACATAATTTTTTTGAACTGGATCACATTTAGATTCAGTAGTCCCCTCTTATCCTTAGGGGATTAGTTCCAAGACCCCCAATGGATGCCTGAAACAACAGATAGTGCTGAACCCTATGTATACTACATTTTTCCCTAGACACACATACCTATGGTAAAGTTTAATTTATAAATTAGGCACAATAAGAGATTAACAACAATACCTAATAATGAAATAGAATAATTATAACAATATACTATGATAAAAGTTATGTGAATGTGGTCTCTCTCACAAAATATCTTGTGGTACGAATGTAATGGCTTTTTTATCTTAACTAAGCACTTACCACACACTGTGGCCATAGCTTGTGCACTTTGAAATGCGACAGCAAACCTGGTACAAATCTCTTTTTCCTTCTTTGCAATTCCACGGATAGAAGATTCCTTCTTACCATAGATTTTAGCAACCTCAGCACACAATTTTTTTCCCTTTCCTTACTAAGTTGAGAACTTTCACCTTTTCATTTAAAGGAAACATTTATAGCTTCTCTTTGACATATATGAATTGCCAGCATCACTACTCTTGTACTTTGGAACCATTATTAAGTAAAATAAGGGCTACTTGAACACAAGCACTATGATACCAAGACTGTCCATCTGATGACCAAGATGGCTGCCAAGCGAGTAACCAGCAGGATACACAGGACAAAGAGGGGTCACGTCCTGGGAGGGACAGTGTGAGATTTCATCACACTACTCACAGCAGCACACAATTTAAAACTTATGAATTGTTTATTTTTGGAATCCTTCATTTAATATTTTCATACTGGGGCCTACTGCAGGTAACTGAAACCTCAGAAATTGAAACTGCAGATAAGAAGAAACTACTGTAATTACATTTATTCATTTTTCTATAGGCTGAGCAGTTAGTTTTTCAGTAAATAAGTACGAAGTGTAACTAAGTTCAGATTCATATTCACAACAGATTCTTTTAACATAACAAGTCCATTTGGTATGACAATTGTTAGTTTGTGCAATAAATAAGTCTCAGCTCATAAAATTAAAAAAATAATACCATCTGGACAGTCACCTAAAAGCTGGACCAGATGGTCACTTGAGGTTTTATTCATTTGTATTAGTCTTCATTTCTGGGTTGTAATTTCTATTAGTTGAATAAATTTTCTTTCATTGTGGATAAGAAGCATCCCATAAATAGATCAGAACTAGCCCAAAGGTCCTTGAACTTTTGCTTCAATACCTAGATACTATGAATTTTGAATGACTATATAATTCCTTCACACAGTTTATAGTTGGTGTTTAATTTCTTCATAAAACCTTAAGTACCTGCAAAATTTATACTTTCTAACATGTTATAATTATTGACATTTTTTAAAAAGTCCAGTGTCATTTTAAAATGTAACAAATGGAATCTAAATATCATAGCAGCATTATACTTGCTGTCATTCATATTTTAAAAATACGTGAAAAAATTTCAACAGTCAGAAATTTAACATCATGAATTTTTTCTTGAACTCATACATCCATTCTACTTACCCAGACAATTTTATTAAGATGTAATAAATTATTAGGTTTTGTCTTTTATTGACCCACTATCATAATTTTCAACAATAAAATATTTATATAAATAGAAATTTAATTTTTAAAAAATTTTCTTGTGACTACAAGGCTCTCAAGTCCTAAAACTTTCTTTTGGATTGAGTTAGAATTATTTGTAATACAACCCTGAGTAATACAACATGAACATATTACATGTTTTGTAATAGTTATCCGCAAAATTTTATTAGAAATGCATCTCTTAATGAGATGAATGCAGTTTTATTCCCCAATTAATTTGTGTATCCAGGGATGAATATTACTTATTGCTAGAATAGGATAGAGTTCACTATCAATTCTATTCTGTTTGATCTATCATCAAATAGCAATCAATTAGGTACTTTTTCAGTTATCCACAAAATTTTATTAGAAATGCATCTCTTAATGAGATGAATGCAGTTTTATTCCCCAATTAATTTGTGTATCCAGGGATGAATATTATTTATTGCTAGAATAGGATAGAGTTCACTATCAATTCTATTCTGTTTGATCTGTCATCAAATAGCAATCAATTAGGTACTTTTTCAATTTCGTTGAAAGCAAAGGATTAGAAACCATGTGATTTGCAAATGGATTTGGTGCTGTTATTAGGTTCATTTACTTCATCAGTACAAATACCAAAATTTGTAATGGTCATTTTATTTAATACAGAGAGTGGGGCTTCTACACTAAGACATTTCAACAGTGGCTGCAACACGGGATGGAAGAGAAGTGTGATTTTCTTTTGTGAAGTAAGAGAAGGGCAATTGTGAAGGGGGAAGTGGGAAAGGAAGCCAGGTTGGATACAAGTATGCCTACTCAAGCTGATCTTTCGTGTGTGTATATGTTGTTGTTTTCTAGTACTTAAGGAAGTTTGAAGACCTCTGATCAAGTCCAGTGTTCCACTAGCAAAATAATGCATTTTAAGACAACCTTGAGAGATATTAATAGCTATTGGTAGCCCTCCGTGTCCACATTACCTCAATTCGTTTCAATGTCTAAGATACTCTCAGGTTTGAGAAGAGGAAAGAGTGTGGAGAAAGTAATTTTATTCCACTCACTGGTACCCAGACTTTCCACCCAAATGTGCTGAATTTCCAGTTCCTCTTAATTGCCCTGGACAGTAGTGGGTCTGAGCACAACAGTAATATGTATCACACCATCTTGAGGATTCCCTGCCTCAAATGATTTTAACCGGAACTAACATTCTGAAGACGCAGCCTGTACTTTTAAGAGGAAACTCCACCGCTCTCAGCCCCAAACACACTCACCACTCTTATCAGAAGGATCCATTTCTGCAGTCACTGGAGATTCAACAACATTTGGTGGATTGACTTTGTTTTACTAATAACACTGATTATAGTTACTCCCTTTAGTTATTACGTAGGTCACATTTTATCATTTTGTTCAAACATACATCAGAAAAAACACTAACCCTATATGTATGGCATTCCCTTGAGATAATCTAGACAACTGTCCTAAAAGAAAATGGTGTTACTTAAATGTAAAGTTTTCTTAAAGATTCATGCTGACTACTAGTAAACTTTAACTTGTATATAAGCTCACAACTCATTGGACCTAGAATTTTTCCATGGATTGATGTAAGCTTACCAAAATGAAATATGTAGGATTTACCTATCTCCTTTTCTGGAAAATACTGTAACATTTGCCAGTTTTTCAGCCTTATGTCATCTCTACCACTTATATTGATTTACCAGCTATCACAAGAGTTTATATGAGAGTTTATACATATACATATATGTATATGTGTATACATGCATTCTTCTCTGCTCTAGGATTTGATTTTACATGGACACTGCTAATGTAAGACATCTAGGTGATTTATCATCTGTCTTGATTTTAATATCTTTTAAAATAAATAATTAATACTCTCTTCACTTTTAAAATGTCTTTCTGACAGAAAATGAGGCAGCAAAATACTAATTTTATTAAATAATGATTTAGAATGTGCTGCATCTCTATAATAATGACAATATTAGAACTTTTTTGTTTTAATCATTTGAACAAAAATATATTTGAATAGGGCATTTTAAGTCTTGGGCATCATCCACTTAAGCCGACATTCAAGCATGGATGATTAATGTGTGGACCGTAAACCCCATTCATATGCGCGTTTAAGCCACTGGTGTGTATTCTGTTCGGTGTGGTCCAGTGAGGTTGTTATTGTCTGAGTACATAATTTCCCTTAGGGTAGTTCTCACACTCTAACATGGTCATTAGCATAACAAGTGCACCACGATTTTTTTTCTTCTCTTACCTTGTATGATATCTGTTATCAAAACTCTATCCTAAAATGTTCTTCTCCGAATGACATCTTTCTTTAATGGTGTTCACAAAATGAAGCTAGTATTTAATTTTAATAATGGTTTGTAATGAATGGAAATATCAAATTATTGTCAATGTCCCAATATTTAATAATTATAAGTATTTAATAATTCAGGAAAGACTAAGAGTGAATGGAGAATTTAAAATTCCAAATTCTTAAAAAGTTCTGGAAATGGAAAAGGGTTCTTTTCCATTTAGTAATTCAAGTAGTTACTGGGTGCCTACTATGTGTCAGGCACTGTGAGAGGTACTATGGAGTGTGTGGGGACTACGATAGAAAGATCCATGGCTTCATGACACTTTCATTTAGTTGGAGAACACAGAGAGGTCTGGTGGTGGTTAAGTGTGATGAAAGAAGTAAACAAGAAAATGTGATGAAGAGTGGAGATGGAGGTGGGCACCCTCTTTAGGTAGCCAATTATGGACGACCTCTGAGATACTGGAGGGCAGGAAGTTGCAGTAATGAAATGAAAGGTCCCTGCCAAGCCTTAAACATTTCTGACCTACAAGACTGCCATCTTTTTAATTGACTCAGTCTAATTTTACAGTTTGTCCTGCCCTGTCCTTTTTAAACTGTATCTTCTCTCCATGTCCTTCTGTGTTTCCTTCTGCCAGATCTTCATTTTTGTTTTATTCCTCAGTTATATGGAGAAATATAGCAGTCCTGTAACTCTCGAGTTTTATCTTGGGAGATTATGGAAATGGGAAGGCTGGCAAAACTCAGAACCAATAATCCAGCTAGCGTTGGCTAGTATGTCTGATATGGAAAATCTCCATGGGCAAGGAAGGGGTCCCACACCAGAACTGTAGTTTTTATAGGGGAGATGCAAGAGAGTAGAAAGGCCAGAGTTAACACAAAATCCAGATCTGACCTGAAAAAGCAGAGCCATACAAACAGGGTGAGTTGGAGCCCATGGTCCTTCTGTTACTAGGTGTGCAGGTCTCGGATGGATGAGTATCAAGATTAGCATATTTCTACGCTATTACACAAAGCAAGTGCTATAGTATTTGGGGGGACCCCACTCTGCTGTGCTGGCATCTGGGGATACAAAGCTCAAAACCATGGAAGCTATCCACAGTGTCTTCACATTAAAGAAGTAGGCACAGATATGCAAACAAATAATATGCCCAGGGAAGTCTCTCTCTCTCTCTCTCTCTCTCTCTCTCAGAGGGGTCAGTGATTATTTCAGAGACAGCTAAGCTGATTTGGCATATGAACAGTAATTTGATGGGGAACTCTGTAACAAGTGGACATTAATGAGTTCTCTTCTGCTCATGTGAGGTAAAAAGTGTCTTAGGAAGTAAATCAGGAAATTATGCAGGGCTGGGCTAAAGAGATAATCTGAAGAAGGAGAATAAGATCACACATTCCTTCAAACTCCACAGCCTAGCCACAGACTGTGGAGCACATAATTTGGGACTGAAGGTTTGTACTGATTTAGAGGGTATAAAGGAATTGGGGTGAAGCCTTCTACCTTTGATCTTGAAGGGAAAGAGATGTCCAGGTGTCCCCATGCATGTCAGGAGAAAAGATGTCATCCAGTGAATCCATCTATGACCCAGGGGAACATGAAGTTAAAGGAGATGCTTAAAAAAGCAAAGCAGCACCATCCAGAAGGGATAGGAAACTACAGTTTTGAAACATGACTATTTATCTACTGTTTGTATTATATTTTGTACTTCCTTATAATGTAGCAGAGGTACTTTTGAAAATGTCATATTGTCTCAACTGTTTTAAGGGCAATAGGCTGCTGTCCAGGCTCAGGTCAAAATGCAAGCGAAGGTGTAGATGGCAGCATGAGAAAAAACTCCATAATGAAATGGACTCTAGCTGTATGTGAGAGCTGGGAGTGAGGAGTGGAAGATTCAGGGGTAGGTGCTCAGAATTGACCCCAAAACATCACCCTGACTCTGCCCTTGAATTTGACAGTGTCCTTATAGAGACCCATCAAACCTTGGTATCTTGGCCCTTCTGTGAGGTTAACAGTATCAGGAGGGGCTGGAGAAACAGCTGCTTCTAAGATGTTAAGAGAGGCTGCTGTTTCACCGAAGTCCTACACAGATGGGCCCACAAGTAAATCACCAGATGTAAAATCCTGCATAAAAACACTTCCTCCCCACTCTGCTTAGTGAGAGAAGCAAGGACTAATATATTTATTCAATCATTTATTCCTTTATGAATTTCATAAATATTTATTGACTACCTGCTAAGCTTTGTGCAGAGAAAGGCAGCGCCCCTGTGATGGTGCTATAGGCAAAAGTCGAGTCTTCCAGAAAGTTCAGCAACGCCAAACACTTGCAGGAGGAGGAGCCGCTGCAGCTCTGGGCTACCTCAGCATGCAGATGTGCAGGACGCTCTGCAAGGCCTGTCACTGTATGATTTTCCATCTGCTCAACTTCAGACAAGCCTGCAGACAGGAAACGGCTCTATCATTCAAGACGTCGTTAAGAGGTTTGGAAAAGATTCCTCCAGCCTCTGAAGTCTGAGCATGGACATTGAATGAGAGAAAAGACAGTAAACTAATAAGAAAAAAAAGAGTAATTTTGCAGAAAAGAGTGAACCAAAAAGGGAGATAGCAAGGAGGTGATGTGACCTAAAAGACAAAGCATTGAACTTGGTAGGAAAAGCATATTTATCATGCACTTAGTATATTCCATGCATCGTATTAGGTCGTTTGATATCCATTCACACAGTGATGCTTGATAACAACTCTATTTATTCAGGTTTTATCATTCCCTATTTAAAGATAAGTAAACCAAAGTTTATTTGGTTGAGTTAAGTAACTCACCCAAAATCATATCAAAATCTAATATCAAAAGTGAAACTGATATCAGAAATCTCTATTCTAGGATCTTTCCAATATGACCAGAAAACAGAAGACAAGGTTATTGGTACTGATTCTATCATTAAAATATCTTGATTTGGATAAGTCAACTTGACATTCTGAAGCTCGGTTTCTTTACCTATAAAATTACATTCCCTAGGGTCATATTCTAATCATGATAGAAAACTAAGTCATGCTTTGGCTCTTTAGAAGCTCTGTAGAAGACAGATGGAGAGAAAAGGGGGAAATGTGGAAAGAGAAAGACTAAAGTAGTAGTAAAATGGGTGGTGGAAGGACACAGTATAAGCAATTAAAAATGTTAGAAGGGAATTGGGAGTCCTAGGTTGCAAGAGGGGTAAAACTGTGAATATATATACGTGTGTGTGAGAGGGAGAGATCTACTGAAGCATTACCTCTTAATGCTGGAAAATGGGTGATAGAGGGGCATTTGGTCTGAATCTCAGGAGAAACAGCTAGTTGACATACCCTCTATACATATAAGCACACACACTCACCCCACCACCACCACCAGCATACACGTGGATCACTAACCTTGAAAATCAGGGCAAATTACCTCACAAGGCAAACACAAAATGCAGAGACCATTGCAGGCCAAGTGTCGTCTGGCCTGGAGGACAGACGAACCCTCAGTGATAAGCTAGAGTTTCTATGCCCCAGCACGGTCATGGATTCTGGCATGGTTCTCAGTGGCTTCAGTCCTTTTCTCTCTTTACATATACAGTCCCCTCCAGGAAACAGGTGGGCTCAGAACTGGGCTAGAAGGGCTCTTGCATCCACTGCCTTGTCAAACCAGGACTTGAAACCCAATCTTTCCTGTAGCCTACTCATCCGATTCTGACCATTTCTCCTCTTTAGATATTCCACATTCATCTGATTACAACACCATCTAAACAAAAGAAAAGGAGCTGTCCTCCCATCCTCCTGCTTTCCCAAGAATGGGAAAATCTGATGCTTCCAAGGGAACACAGGCACAGGTGTAGCAAAGGTTACTTGCCCCCTGATGGAAACCAGGGTAACTTTCTGGTACTTCTTCCTGGCATCTTTCACTTCTTTGGATTCAATAATCACTTGAAAGTCATAATGGTTTAAATGCTCGAACATCTGCATATAGACGTTTTCGTCTTATCCTTTAGTTTAGCAAGATCTTAGATTTTTAGAATGCATAAGAATTACTGGGAAAATTTGTACATGCAAAACATATACCATGCTTGATATATACCATGATATGATTTAAAGGATTTTTCAAAGGTAATTTTGGTAATTACCGAAAGGTAATTATTTTAATTATTCTGATTCTCAAACTTACTTCAGTGGCTCCGCTAATAAGACTTGCGGATGTGATTACTTACATTATAATGCCATATATGTTTGATCCATTTTATTGTGACCTATGTATATGGAAACCTATCTAAAATAAAAATTATCTTTGAATGACCATGTGGGACCTGCCGTTTAATGCCACCATACAAATGGAAATAATGTAGTATTTGAACTAATCAGAAGTTTTAAAATGAGTCAATTTTAAGACATTGTTGGGAGGTTCAGGCTTTGAAAATTATGGCATAAATGCAAAGAAACGCAATCAGACAAGTTTCTACCAGGAAAAGAGTTCATTTTTTACTCTGCAGCTCAAATTAGTGTCTACATGACATTTATGTATCTTTAAGCTTTAAATCAGTGCTGCACAGTAGGGGCGAGGTGGGAGGCTCTCAGAATCACCCCGGAAGCCTTTTCAAACTACACCAGCCCTCCTCCTCCCGCAGTCCCCCTCCCCCTGAGATTCTGCCTATGACGTGTCTCTGAACTTGAGCAACACCATCTGTTCACTTACAAATAGGCATTTTTATCTCCAAAAGGGCAGGTTTCTGCACATGAGCCTCTAACATGTGGGGGAGGAGGGGGGCTGAAACATACATCAATGACATAATCTTTCAATCGAATGCTGACATGTTAAAAAATGGATACGTCTATATTTTCTGAGTGATATATTCAGTCGGTGAGCCCCTTGTACTAATGAGATGAAAATTGCTGCTTTAAATACTCATATAGGTCAGTAAGCTTCATTCTGGGAATATTCCGTGAATTCAGGCTTCATTCTGTGAGATTTTCATAAATGCAAACGTTTGTAAAATTAAGTTAAAAAGTGTGGCAGACTCAGCTCAAATCAACTACTACTATTAGAAAAGCATGGTGAGTAAGTAACATCAACTTTATATCACAAGCAGTGTTAAAAGCCATTTTTATTATACACATGTTTCCCATAGCTTAAATTCCTATGACAACTGTGTTACATTCCCTGGAGTGCATTTTTTTCCCTTTAAAAAACATTGTGAGGCTTGGTAGATATTGTTCTATTCTCCATGGAACTGACCTTTGAGGCCTCCTTTGCTGCAAGCGTTATCTTGACTTTGTGAACATAAGGTACCAACATAAACACATACGCTGCTCACATTTTTATGTTGTAATCACATAATTGAATCATTTTATTCTAGCATGCTTTTGCCAAATTTTTGGAATATGGAATACGTTGAGTTTTTTTAAACTAAATATTCATAAATTATAATGTTCATTTTTGAAAATAAAAATATTCATATGAATGGAGATAACACATTAAAGTACTTATGGAATTAAAATATTCAAAATGTTACAAATATATTTGATATAACAAGTTTTTATATTGGTGAAATGACTAAAAGATTTCTGAAACTGTTTGACAGATTGATACATATTTACTGAAATTTCAATAATAATATTTTAAATATAGCTAACATTTACTAATGTTTATTCAATCCCATGCGTGGTTAGTAGTTTTTATGTGAATTACTGTGTTCAACTCTTACAACAGTACTATAAAGTAGGTACTGTTAGTATCCCAATTTACAGACCAGAGTGCTGATGAAAAACAGAAATTTTTCTAATGTCACAAGGTTAGTCACGGGCAGAGCAGGGATTGGAACCCAGGCACTTTCACTGCAGAGCCTGTGCTCTGAAGCCCTTGATGACTTTCAAGGTCCACTGGTGCTCTGGGGCTCATCCTCAGGTTGAGTCCTGCTAGCCCTGTGGAACACTCTGATTCCCACTCATGCCCATGGCATCCCAGAGTGGGTATTGCGGAAGTTACCATGGCTTTCAAATCAGTGCTACCCTGTGTGTCTTTTTTTCATTAAGGCCACTCTGGGTGCCTCTCTGACACAAAACTGTCTTTGAAATACAAAGTAGTTTCCATTTAAAATTTGTTTCCACTGAGGTACATCATGCTGACGTAAGGTGATCTTGTCGTCTCCTCTTCTTAATCCATAGGGTTTCTATCCTCCTCTCCCTCATATGTAGACACCATGAAAAAAAAGACACCGGAAAAAAGACCTGACATCCTGGCTCTTCCTTACTCTTTCTGCTTTTTGCCACAATACCTGGAGATAGACATGGTGAGATTTGGATTTCCAGTTTTTTTTACTTCCTCGTATTATATCCTCTAAATCAACAAGTTCAATAGCCTCGACCTTACTTAGAAGTAGCATCTTCTCTACACTACAGAAGCTAATTTAAAAATCCATTGTTTGGCTACAGACATAGAAATGTTACCTTGGTGTTCAGAAACTAAATATGAATTGTTTCCCATATGCATTTCTGCTCTATCCATAAGTATGCCCATTTCCTGCACCTTTCCCCTCTTCCTCAAATCAATGAGTGCCTTGAGATGACAGGGAGGACTATTCTGTTCCTGAAAAGGCAAAAGAGAAGAGCCCATTAATACCTAAATAAAACTACTATCGATTTACTATATGTCAACCAACAAGTTAGCTGTTGTTAAAGAGTCCAAAGGTGTCTGAGACCCAAACTTGAATCATACGGGCCATATAAATTAGTAAAAGGAAACTATACATTGTAGAGGTATGAATAGAAGGTGATACAAATGCATGTGGACATCAGAGAAGGGCTGAGCACTTCCAGCTGTAGCACCCAGGGAAAGCTTGACACCTGGGTTAGCATTTGAACTAGACTTTGAAGAACCGTTGGTCTGTTTGTAAGGAAGGAAATTTCAGGTGGAGTAAGGGTCATGAGAAAATGCAGAGACTTGAAGCTGTCAATTTGCCAGCTTATAGGCTGTGACCAGACAAAAGTCTTGATTCCTGGGAGAATGAAAGTTGGCCATGGCAAGCACGGAGGCAGAGGTACGGTTCCCACACCAGGATCCAGATGCTAACACCCCTCCTCAAATAACTTATTTTCAATTTCTTGAGAGATTTTAGCCTTCTCAGATATTCAAATAGATTTTTTTTCAAGTTATTTGGCTCTATCTCCTGCAATCACAAATTTGCTCAGTAGATTCCTCAATCTATAAACCAGCACAATTGGTAGCCTTTGGTTGGACTGGTCAATAAAATGAAAAGTAAACCATTGCCTGCAAATGGTCTCCTTGTATTTTTAAAAAGCAATATATTCACAAACAAACAAACAAAAAGTCTGTGAAGTATGAGGTCCTCTTTGATCTACTAGTGTCAAAAATGTAAGGTGAAATTTATCTTTGAGAATAATAATCATCAAAAGATCTTTCTGGTCCTAAAAAGAAATAAAATAGCAAGCAGCAACAACAAACTAGCACTGATTAAATTAAAATGTACATAAATGATTCTATCATTTACTTATTTTTAGACATTTTTTCATTATGTGGTCACTCTTAGGGTCTTCTAACACTTAGGCATTGGGTAGGTGATGTTGATGATTCAAATATTATTACAGTAGGGGAAAATTCTTCTTGAGAAGCTCAAAGTCTAGAGAACTAACACATGTAAACAAGCAAGCAAATAAGCTGCAAGGCCTTTCTTCTTAAGAGTGGTTATTTATAATATTCTCATAAATCTTAATGCTAGGTTGCCCCCTGAACTCTACTCTACGACACCAGGCTGTGCTTGGCCAGTGGGGCCATCTGGTGTACCGTGTGGGTAATCATCTGAACCATTCTTGCTTCCTCACTATTCATCTCAGGCTTTTTAACTTCTGTTTCACACAGTTCTGTTTAAAATACCTCCGGAAAATTCTCACTTTAATTATTTTACTTCTTTCTTTCCCTGAATTTTTCATTTGTTTTCCTCAATTTTATCAGAAAAAAAAAAGTATTGCTTCTTTACCTTCTTTGTTCCTTGTAATGAAAACTGTTAACCAAAAAATAAACCAAAAAACAGATATGAGCAACATGAGGCTAGTTAACACTGGTGCAACATCTCTGTTAAAGAAAATAAAATGTCCCTATTTCCAACTGAAAATAAACATGAAGTAGAAAAAAATGGCTTCATTGTTGAGCATTGTTGGAAATATCATGAAGTAAACTTAGGAATCTCAATAATATTTACCTTTTTTTCCTCATTCTTCTTTATTTATACCATAAGCACAAAGATCAAATGTCTTGCTTTTTGTCTGACTTAATTATAAATTATTTTAAAAAATTTTTGGTAGAATTGCATATGCTGTAATATCATTGTTTTCCGTATAATTATGCATGATGATCATGATTTTGTGGGCTGAATTCTAGATTATAATTTATGTTGTGTTTCTGTAAAATAAAGCACAACACATTTATAACAGTGAACTCACAAATACATTCGGGAAAAAATCGAAAGTAAAAATCTCTAGTATATAATAACTGATTTAATTTATATATTTTTAAAGTTTCTTATAATTGTTATCCATTTATTCTTTAAATGTCTATCAATTACATTTTCTGTGCCAGTCACCGTATTAGGGACTATGAAAAAAATCTTGTTATATAATCAAAGTCTTAGTGAATCATTACAATATTGCTTGAACAAACCACTTCAAGTCCCAAGTAGTCCTAAGAAATTAATGTGACCCTCTCACCCTTTAAATCTTATTTCTAATTCTTGAATGCCTTTAATTAAGTTGAGGATAGTTTACTGTTGCAAGTAGCTTTGGGGGATTACATAGTTTATTCTTAATTACATCATGAATATTTAATGATACAAATTTGTCACCCTGTGTTCTGGAATTAGTAACCCACCATCCCAATTGAACGTCCCATTCTTCTGTTTGCTACTTGTTATGTTCAGGCTTTCACTGCTTTTCATCTTAATTATTAGAAAAGACTCCATGACTTCTCTTCCCACTTTAATTCATTTTGCACATTAATACAAGACTTGTCATGATAATATCTCATTGCCCAAAGCCCTTTGGTACCTTTCTAGTATATGCATGATGTAGGATAGATCACTTAGCAAACTACAAAGAGCCTTTCAAAAATTAGCCCTACCTTCCTGTCCAAATTTACCTTGCTGTATTTGTCTGCATCCAGACAAACTTAAGTTCAGATCCCAATGTGACACTAATTTAGGTATGCTAGTTACTCAACTCCTCTAAGCCTTGACTTCCTTATTCATGCTTGAAGTGAGGATATTAATAATACCTACTTCATATAGAGTATTGTAGTGTGTATCAAATGAATATATATGTAAGATGTCAGACTACTGAGAGTTCAAAAATGTTAACTGTAAGAATTTTTTAAAATGATAATTAGTAATTACATTAAGCATAACGCTTTCTGGGCTCCAAACAAAGCCACTCAGTATTTGACATCCATGCTCTACTCTTCTTTCCTGCTTTTGCCCCAGTGGTTTCTTCTGCCTGAAACGCTAACCTTTCCAACTTCACAAATTCTATTTATTTTTCAAGGCCTAGGCCTAATGTGCTCTCATTTAAGTCATTTCAATTTGAAGTCCTCTTTCCTCTCACCTACCGTAGCTATGTTTCCATACCTTCCTGCTGCACTTCTCAGAGTCACCCTATTTAGTTCTCTATTCCGTCTTATTTTCTACTAGCTTATTAGCACCATAGGGGAGATTACCATCTGATTTATCTTTAACTTAATCTGAGGACATGATTTCTCACACTATGCGTATCAGGTACTTCTTGCTATGATAACGCTGCATAAAAAAATCACCCCAGAACTTGGTAGCTGAACTCAACAAGCTTGTCTTTGTTTTTGTTTGTAATTTCTTGCTCGTGGGTCATTGGGTCTGCTACAACTCAGTTAAGCTGGGCTGGATGCAGACACCAGGCTCCAGGCTACACATCTCTTCGTGGGTCTTTCATTCACTCTGAGTGCTGGCTACCTGGGAAATGTTCTTCTCATGACGAGTGGCAAGAGCACATCAAAATGAGTAGAAGTATGCAACAGAAGGAACCGGCACTCTGTAGCCTCTGCCCACATTCATTGGCAAAAGCCAGTCCCATGGCTAAGCTGCCATCAGTGAGGCAGAGAAGTCCATCCCACTGTGGTGGGTGGGACTTCAAAGGCAAAAGGCAAATCTATTAACAGAGAAGGAGTAAAAATCTGGAATAATGCAATCTAGCACAATATGCTTACTCCAGATCTCCTTTTTTAAGGACAAGAGTTCCCTGTAGTGGACTTTGAGAAAGGGGGCCTAAGACGATGAGGAATCAATGGACAGGTTTTTGGGACAGTCAGATGACAGGATTGGCATTTTATAAGGTCATTCTGGGGTGTGTGGAGACGATGGATTGGGGTGTGAGGGCAGACTACCTACTGAGGAGGTAACTACGAGAGACCACTGAAAACATGCCAATATATTGTGTGGCTGTGGCGTTGTAGATAAAGGGAGAGGTCTCCAAGACCTATCAGGAGTAAAACTGGATTTTAGTAATGGAATAGGTGATGTGGGAAAAAGTGAGGAAGATACTGAGAATAGCTCCAAGGTTACACTTAGAAGGTATAATTCACGTATGGAGAACCACATCGCTAACGTTATTCCTTAGATGATTATGCAAATTAAGTACTATGGACACTACAGAACATATCTTATCACAGTAATGTCCTAAGTACAGACACATTACAAAGCACCTTCACACATATTTCATCTTCAGGGCACTTTATGTGTTCATATTGTTTCTGTTTTTTATAACAAAGAAATTAAAGTGCAAAGAAGTTGCAGGAATATCTGAGCAAATAACTTAGATAAATGGAGACTTAAATCTATATTTCCTGATTCAGAATCTTCCCACCATTCCATAAAGTATCTTATTTCTTCAATCTGTAACATGAAAAAAAACAGCTGTGGTCCAGTTTGGCAGATAAATTTAAAATAAAATGAAGTATTTGAAGGGCTCTAGTCAGCAAGAAGTTATAATATCTATCCCCAGTAATATTCTAAATTACATATTCTGTTAGTTTTCTTCTCATTTTTATTGGGGTCTTTCATTGTTTTCTCCCTCTTATAGCAATTACAGCCTGCTACACAAATACAGAAATCACCCTGGAATTTCTTTCTCTTCCTTTATTTCTTGTTTTTATTCTCTTTCTACTTTTCCTTTTGCCTTTCTTCCTTCCTTTGTTCCTTGCATCCTTACTTCCTCCTTTCTCTCTCTCCTTTCTCTCTTCTGAATCTTTTGTGTTATCTTTCCTTTTTTTGTTTTATTTCTTCTTTCTTGTAAATATTATCTCTACACCTCAATTATAAAGTCCTTGAGGAGAAGATGCTATCTCAGGGCTACACACCTTCTAAATTTTCAAAAATACTCTCTAGTGGACTGAAGAATACAGTCTGTTTCATCCTTTAATTTCCCAGTATGATAGAAAACACTTCCTGCCTTTTACTCAACTAAAAACAGAAGAATGACTTTCCACCTACTTACAATTCTCTAAATAAACTGTCATCTTCTGTCTTCATGTCTTTCTCTCTGTGCCTTCCTCTTGTCCTTTCTCTCCAATAGAATTGTCTCCAACATAGATGATCCAGCCAACATTCACGGCACCCTCTTCCTTATTCACTACACATGTCTGGTCTAGGAGGGTCATTTGACAGGCCATTGAGAAAATGCAAACTTCTTGGGCTGAGAAGTTCCAGAAATGTGATTTGGAAGGCAGCTATGCTGTCTGTATCCCCTAGGGCCTGTTGTTCCTTCTTCTTCCTGCCTGGGAACTGGACCATGATGCCTGGAGGCGGAAAAGCCATCAAGAAACTGTGAGAATGTAAGTCACACATTGTGGAACACGGAGCCAAGCCATGAAAAGAGCATAACTGAGCTGCTTTGAGTCCAAAGTGGCCCTGAAGTGCCCACTCCCAGATTTCTCATTGTTTGAGATGAATACACCTTTTGTGTTAAGCTTATCATTACTGATACACAAGTGCTTAAGTCTTCCTTCTGGGTAATTTTCTTCTCAGATTCCCCTAGTTAAGATTTTCTCATATCTCTATATTTCCACCTTATTTTTGTATTTATGTGAAATCCTTTTGTTTATTCATCTATATTATCTGTTAGACTGTAAACCCTTGGTGCACAAGGACGCTTACTGATGAGTATTCTTTGCCAGGGGTCCTGGAGTGGAGCCTCAAGGGAACAGGGGCTGAGTGAAAGTTTTCTGAATTGAATTGAATTGAGTTGACTTGAACTCAATTGAATTGCTTTGAACCGAATGGAACTGAATTGAACAGTACTCAATTTTCCCAATTAAGGGAAAAAGCAGTCTACTAGGACCGTCCTTCGGCTCTTCATTTGGTGCAGTGATGTGTTACGGCACAAAACTCAAGCTTGAAGAACTCATTCTCCCCTTCCACACCACAGAATAGGCATAGTTATTTTGTCTGCCCTACATCCATTTTCTTGGCATCTGTTCTTTCATATTAATTATTGCTTCTCAGTATATTGATTTTCCTCTTGGGGAACCCCTTCTCCCTGCTGTCAATCCAAGTTTCCAGGTCCCAAAAATTGGCACATGATCCAGGCCTTGCCACTCAGTATATTCTAATCACTTGGCCACGGTGATTGGCTCAGGTTTGGGTATGTGTCCCAAGATAGGCCAGGGTCATGATTCTGGTATTTTGTCCGCTAGGTGGGAATGAGAGTGCTCTTTTTGCTGAGACTGATAATGCTAAAGACACTATAAACCTGGAGCTGCCAGACATCCCAGTGTGGACACCATGGGTTTGTGAATGAAGCCAAAACAGAGGAGAGCAGAACTAAGAGACTAGGGGGAACTGGGGAGGGACTAAGTCCTGTGAGTGGTGGTATTTAAGTTCTTGGATCTAGAACATGATCCCTGAAATCAGATTGGGCAAAGTTACTTAAGCCCTCTGTTTCCTCATGTATAAAATGGAGATAATAATAGTACTTTAATTTAATCTTCATTTTGAGGATTAAATGAGATAGGACATGTAAAAAGCCTAGCACAGTG
Source organism: Balaenoptera acutorostrata (assembly GCF_949987535.1). Classification (NCBI taxonomy): domain Eukaryota; kingdom Metazoa; phylum Chordata; class Mammalia; order Artiodactyla; family Balaenopteridae; genus Balaenoptera; species Balaenoptera acutorostrata. The sequence continues at coordinate 16,241,896 of NC_080068.1, read as the reverse complement.
CCTGACACACAGTGTGACCAATAAACACTAGCCATTATTAACGTAGATATTTTTATCTATGTCTTTTGAGTTATGTACAGCAATAAATTATCTTTTTTGCTTAAGGTGGTTTGAGTTGGGTTTCCTTCACTTGCAACCTAAAGGGTCTTGTCTAATACAATTAATATAAAGCACAAAGCCCCAGAGTGTATGGGTTTATGGCAGGCCAAATTCCCTTCTGTGGGCTGAGGCAGAGAATGGGCATTGAATCAATTGAATCTGAACCATCTGGCTTTCCTCAGTTGATGTCTATCAGTAATTTTACCTGAGGCCCATGAACCCCCAACTCCTAAGTGAGTTTCCTCATCACTGTCCTCTTTATATTCTCTAAAATCCTCCTTCTTATATGTTGCCAGTTAATAACATCTCTGATATGATTTATTTTTAAAAATATATAAAAAGACAAAAAATGGGGAATCAAACATATGAGATAAAATGAAAGAAAATATTTCTATAATTAAAATACATTATCACTGTTTTTTATGTCTTAAGCCTTAAGCTGGAAACTTTTTCCATACTAGTTTAGAGTAAATAATACTATAACTAAGCAGCCTACATGCTAATAGCATACTTTTCTAGGTGTAGATTTCTGGAGGGATATGCAGGGATTTGCATGTTTAATTCCCATTAGCACCTGTCACTGGTGTTTATTATCCCAGAGTTAATTCTCCACTCACTGCAGCCAAGAAAAAGGAAGCCCTTGTACATGGATTTAAGTGAAGCTTTTTATTTTTCAAAATGAGATGAATTTCATGTCTGTTCCTTAAACACCTGCAGTATTCCAATCCTGAAAAAGTCATAGTTAAATTCATTTTTGTGAAAATTTGCCCCCATATGATTTTAGTCAATGACTAGAAAACCCTATTCATAATTTGAAAATTTGTCTTGGGGGAAATAAAAGAAGTTTTAATCGAGGCCTTAGCTCAGTTTTAAGATCCATTGGCTCTCATTCATCCATTCAATGTTCAAGAAATATTTATTGACCAACTATTATGAACCAGGCAGTTTTCTAGGTTCTGGGTATAGACCAGCGAAAGTGTTAAGAAAAAAATTCCTCCCCTTGAGAAGCATACATTCTTTTAGAGAGTATTCAACAGATATACATACACATACATATACATATACACATACATATACATATACATACATACATCTATGTATACTTGAACATAAGCATATGTTTTTATAAAATAAGTACTATATGGAAAATCAGAGCAGGTATATGCAATTGAGGGTGATATGGTAGGTGCTATTTTAGGTAAATTGGTCAGAGAAGGAATCTCTAAGTAGTGACACCTGAGCCCAGATCTAAGTGAGGTAAGTTAGCAGTTCTAGCTCAGAGGCCTATGCAACACTGCAGTCTCTCTTCCATAAAGAAAAAACTAGGCAGGATGTTGATACACAAGGCAAGTTCCATCTGCAATTACAGATTGCAGAAAAGTCACCTGTTTGGTAAAGCTGATTGATTTGCTGGTACTTTTCCTGTCCTTGTTCTTGTGCACTAACTCTTCCCTCTCTTTCCCACCTCATCTCTACATACCATTTCTCAAACCATTCTCCTGCTCTCTATAGACTGAATTTCAGTATTGAACTACTTTTCCCCTTGTCTCTTACTCTTTCTTTCAAAGCATTTATTTTATGCAGTGTCTGTCATCGGGCACTTCAAAAACCCAAGTAGAATTATGTAACAATTTAATTCTATTTAACTAACTAGACTTTGAGGATTCTTCTCTCCTGCGCCTTTCTGGCAATCAATCAACCGATACTGACTGAGCACTAACTCTACATTGGGTTCTGTGTTTGGAGCTGGGGCTGAAATGGTGAACAAGGCAAAGTCTCTGCCTTAAATAGTTAAATTCTAGTTGGAAAAGATAACCAATAAAATTGCAAATGAATAAACAAATTTTAGACGTTAATAGAGTGAGTATACGTGAGGGTTTCTTAGTATTTACGCTGCTGTCCTTCTTGGAAAAAATTGTAAAGACAGGTATGAAATATAAACGGAACCCAATTGATGCCATCCTCAAAATAAATGACATATTATAAGTGGCCGAGCTGCACTGTCCAACATGGTAGCCCCTAGCCATGTGGCAATTAAAATTAATTAATTACATAAAAATTCCCAATTCACACTAGTCACATTGTAAGTGCTCAATAGCCACATGTGTCTAATGACTACCATTTTGGAAAGCAGAGATACAAATATGTTTCTCATTGCAGAATGTTCTGTTGGACAGCACTGGTCTAGCTAGCATGCAGCTGATGGGAATCTTTCCTCAAAAATAAGAACAGCAGCTAACAATTTTATGTGTCAGGCACTTCCCATATGTTTAACTCATTTATCTCTCACAAAAACCTAGAAGATAGCTACCGCTAATAGACCCATCTTACAGATTAAGAAACTGAAGCATCAAGCTTTATTTTTCAATGTCAGTCAGCTAGTAATACGAAATGCTAAGAATTAAGCTCAGACAGTCTGACACAGGAACTTCTGATCTTCTTACCAAAATATCTTGGTATCTTGGTGTAGGGAAGCTGAAGAGGGAGAAGTGATCTTAGCATGGCAGGCTATGCCTCCACAGAAGTAAGAAGTGGCCAGATTTGTCAGTGACTTTGCCAAGAATGACCTTTTCGGATCTACCAGACCATTCAAGACAGGTCTTATTGGCTAGAGGTTTAGATGGAGGTTAACTTTGAAACTATGTAATAAAATATTTCACAGGTGGAGAAACTGAGACATGTAGTTCACCTGACCTGTCCAGGAAAACAATGAGTTAGGACCACAGCCAAGATGAGAACACAAGCTTTCTGCCTGTGTGTGTGTTTATACATAGCCCCCTTGGCACCAAGAGCTTAAAATTTCTCTGATATATTATTTAATATTAGTTTAGAAATGTAATAATCTTGGGAAGTGGTTTTCTTCCCGGAAGGTCAGTGTGCCAATGTGTATTGGACTTTCCATCCATCCACTTTCCTTTTGTCCAGCCTTTCCTTATTTTATCCACCCGTTCTTAACACTTCCCCTTCACCATTACAACAGGGATCCACAACTTAGCTACCCAGGCAATTCTTTCCTGAGGAAAAATAAAAACGCACTGCAGTTTGAGTCCTTACACACACACCGTCAGGAATCTGGAAAACATGTCATAGGTTCCACCATCACTTTAAGTGAGTATCTACAAATTTTGTTGTGCATCGTTTCTGGGAGTTTCTCCGGTATCATCTCACCGCTCTTTACATACTCAACCTTGCCAGCCACCAAGGTGCACGAAAATAAAGCTCTGCTGAAGAATGAGTTTTCCTTGAGCTTTTGGTTTCTGTTCCACTACAGAGGAGTCACAGGCACCCAGAGCATAAGGCAGTCTGAGTGGCGCTGACCACCCCAAGACTGCCGCGGGCTGGGGCTCTGCAAAAACTTCATGCCTTCTGCCCGGCCCCGCAGGACTTCAGCTCGAGCCCGACACCCCCCCTCCCCCCCCTCCCCCGCCTAATCAACCGCAAGACCCGAAGTCGTAGAGCGAGTCCAGTCCCGGGGAGCCTGGCTCAGGCTCTGGCGGCGCCGTGGAGGAGCTGGGAGGCGGCAGTCTGAGCTCCACTGGACACAGCCACGGGGCTCGGGGCGCGCCCGCTGCGCTCTCGAAGTCCGGGTCTGGCGCACGGCGTGAGGCCGGCGCGCTCCCACGCTCCCAAGCCGCTTCGTTCCTCAGGTCGCTCTCGCCTCAGCTTCCGCAGATAAACCAACAGCCGCTCTCCACCTCCGGCTCCGGGCACGCCGCTCCCGCAGCCCTCGCTTCCCTAACGCGGGCGGGCGGGCGCGCTCCCGCCGCCTCTTACGTCCCAGCGGAGTTGGGCTGGGCCCTCCACGCCTCCTGGGCGAGCCCCTCGGCGCGCCCGTGCGCACCGCACGCCTAGGTGACCCTCCTCGGCCACCCAGCAGCCGCAGCCGGGAAGTCTCTCCGCCCGCGTGAGAACCCCGAGACTGCAGACGGGAGCGCCTCGCTGTGCGCAACTCCCTCCCTCCGCTCCCCCCTCCTCTGGCTCGCTCTCCCTCTCCCTCCGCCCGCCCCCCGCCCCGCGTGCCTGTGTGTGCTCGGCACAGGCGAGGGGGCCCGGGGAGCAGTCCGGGCTCGGCGCGCGGCGGAGCTGCGGCTGCTCCCGCTGCAGAGGGGAGCGGCGAGGCGGCCGCGCTGCGCCTTCCCGGACTTCCCAAGTGGGGGGCAGAGCCGCCGCTCACGGAGCCGCCTGTTAGCAGGCGCAGGGGAAGCGGGACCTCCCAACTCCTCCTCGGCGCCTCCTCTCCACCCCCTGTTGGCCCCTGCCCTTGGAGAAAGTGGAGTGTGGCGCGCGGTCGTCGTTACTCCTTCAGACAGCTTCGCGGCGCACGGATTCCGCTGCTGCCCGGCGGGGCTCTCCGCAGTCGGCGCTCCTCCGTGTGTGCCTCCCCCCGGCGCACCTCTGTCGACGATGAGGAAAGGTCTGCGGGCGACAGCGGCCCGCTGCGGACTGGGGCTGGGATACGTGCTGCAGATGCTCGTGCTACCTGCCCTGGCCCTGCTCAGCGCCAGCGGCACCGGCTCGGCCGCTCAAGGTAAGGCGGTCCGCCGAGCTCCGCGCCACCTCCCTTCGCTTCTTCCTTCCCTCCTTCCTCTCCTCCGCCCCGCTTCCCCTGGCTTCCTTAACCCGCCTCGTCTCCCTCAACTGGAAACCACTTTAAATTCTACTTTCCCAACTAGTCAAGAAGCTTTGGTTAGGATGATTTTGAGTCTGTCTTCCGAGATGGGCACGGATGGGCCCGGACGCGCGGGGTGTCGGACCCACGTCTGTCTCCGGGCATGTGTCTCTTGCACTTTCTGCTGCGCGCTCACACGTTGTTGTACCTTGCGCACCGCGAGGTTTGGAGAGACTCTGCGCGCGGGTGGCTGCGTGGCCTGCAGGAGAGGCCCCGTGACGCGCAGAGGCTCCCCGCGCTGTGCCACGTCGGGGGTTGCCGGATCCTCGCTGCGTCTCTGAGCGCCACACGCCGAAGGGCGCTCCGCTACGGAAACGTGTCCGTGGCGGCCGAGGACCCGCTGGCGCCGGTGGCCCTCGGCTGCTGCTCGGGGCGCTGCGGAGACTCGCGGCGCCCCCGGACCCGCGCGCCGCAGCCCGCAGCAGGCCCCGGGGTGTGCGCGCCTCCTCCGCCCTCTTACCCTCTCCTCTCCGGCTCTTCCTCCCAGCCGGCGACGGAGAAGCGTAACTACCCCCCCACCCCACCCCGCCTCCCTCCCCCGGCTCGAGAGGGAACGGGCTGGTCGTTCAAACCAAAGCCGAAACTCCCCGGGGTAACCGGCCACTTTATAACTCTGACATTTTCATTTGATGCGTCTGAGCTTGAAAATAAGTGTCCGGGGCTCTGGGCAAAACCGGGATGGGGGAGAAGCTCGGCCAGGAGTTGCGGGTGGGTAAGGGAGAAGGGGAGGCCCGGGGGCTGGTTGCCTAGTTTCCCTCTCGCCCTCCGAGGGTGCGGTGATAGAGGCAAATCCCAGCCTTCCGAGCCTGGGAAGCTGGGTGGAAGGGAGACTGAGAGGAAGGAGCCCAGGCGCCCGTCTCCGGGGTCTCTCTCGGGTCGTCGGGGCCCCCAGCGCCCCCGCCACCTTCTGGCCAAGCCGAGGGCCCACCTGGGTCTTACCGCCCAGTTTTGTGGCGGTCGCCGGCTCAGGGGAGGGAGCTCAGCTCTTCCTTGGGATGGGGGCCGGGGGGATGGATGGAGGAAGCTTCTGCAGCGCTCGGAGGTAATCCAGGCATCCCATCCTCTCGGTCACCCTCGCTCCAAACTTGGAAAGCAGAGGAGGTGCGGCGATAGCCTCGACACCCCGGAGATGCTCAGGCATTCCGGAGGTTACCGACAGCGTCCCCTCAGACCTGCGGAGGCGCTGGGGACCAGGGAGGCGGAGGGGGGCGCTGAGCGTAGGCTAGTGTGTTCCGGGTCGGGAGCTAAGTGATCAGCGAGGCTCTGCGGATTAGCCACAGCTACTTCGGGAGTAAATTGTCCTGCTGCCTCGCTAAGTAGCCACGCTCATAAATCCTTCCTTCCCTTCTTGCCAGATGCCTCCCATCCCCGAGGTTCGGCCCTGGTTTTCTCAGTCATATGTCTGAAGCTTATCTGCCTGTCCATTCTACAAAGGAGTCTCCCCTGAGAATCATAAACTTATTGCAGGTTTCTTGAAATTGGGAGAAGTTCTCAGGACGGCTGCTGAGGGTGCTTAGAGGGGGTGTTTGGAAGTTGAAGGGAGCAACCTGATGAATTGTTGTGGAATCAACCGCGTGACTCCCTGTGGGATTCGCCTGCTGTTATTGGGCGCACAAAGGACTAAGCTATAGGGTGGGAGTGGGAGGGGGACCAGGCGGTGAGAGAACTGTTTGGGAAAAGGACAAGTTAAAGTCCCCAAAGATGCCAAATAGGAGACATAGGATCCCAGCCAAGAGCTTCCTATAGCCAAATTAAAAAGACTGGGTAGGAAAAAGGGTCAATAAAGATAATCAAACAGGAGATTGTGAGTGGATTAATATTGGAAGAAGAAGGGAGAAGAGATGAAAAGACGGTCAGGACAGACTGAGCGTTTGCCACTTACACTGTTTTCATCTTATAGACCAGGCAAGCCAGAGTTTGAGGATTGCACCTACTCTTCTGATCTTAAGTGGAAAAATTAAATGCATTCTTTTGGGTGTGTGCATTTCACTGCTGTTCTTCTCCGTTTAGTATATATTTTTTCTTTCAGTTCCTGGTGAGCAAACTAGTTATGTTTGAATCTGTGGTCTTTGAGAGCCACTATTCCACCACTTTAATCTTTGTTTTCCTCCATATTGCAGGATACCAGCTATTCCTGTGTTGTCTGCTAGGTATCAAAAATGTAGACAGCACCAAACCCTACTTTCAGCTTCTCTCACTCTCAGTCTATTCTATTCCCCTAGCCTGTTTACTACTGAACTACGAATACATACACTTTCCTTTCTGAGTCACACTCCTATAATTCTCTGATAGCCAGACCTTCCTTTCCTTCTAATGTCTTCTTTCTCCTCTCTCTTCGGACTAGATCGCTAGGTAAATCAAACACGCTGTTGCTCCCTCAAGGTATGGTTTCCTTGTGCTGAGGACTTAAAGATGGGAATAACCTATTTTTTTATGAATGGAAGTATGTATGCAGTTAAGATGAGAAAGTTAATTTAAGCACTTTACACTGTGGAAAAGGTTTTTATTCTGTTGTTGCAAAGATACTAGAAAATTGGAAGTTTTAGGAAATATGTGTCTCTTCAGAGAGAGCCAAGAAAATAACAGATGTTTAAGATAAAAAAGCAGAATGGGTGTTATTTGTGAGTGTACTTCGTTTTGGAACCGTGGTTTGAAGAAAGACAGCAGTCATTTTAAACTGGTCCTTGGGAGATTCTCTAGACTTTAGGCAACAGCTTTCTCCTTTCTGGCTATGTTCTAATTGTTTCGTTCAGGACTGCTGGGAACTCCTAGCTCCAGGGAATTTGTGGTGTTTCTGACTTTCAAGAATGAAAGATTTTACCAGGAAAAGGCAGTGTGTGTGGGGGTGTGTGTGTGGGTGTGTGTGTGTGCACGCGCGTGCGCTTGATCAGTTTGCTTCAGAATTAGTGCCCTCCTGTTTTATAAATGCATTTTATTTCTGGATTTACACAGCATTGATATTCCGCTTATCTAGCACCAACTAGTGTTATGAGTGTTAACACCACCAAACTCAGAACAGGAAATTACTGAAGATTCTAATTATATTGGGATAATTCTCTATTATTGTAAGATAATTTGTAATGTTTTTAAAACAATATACTTCTTCTGAGAAAAGAGTGAAAATTACTTTCATGCATTTATGCATATTGGTGTGGTACAAATAGACAATTGGCATGAAAGATTGAATTTCATGACAAGTATACCATATATTTTTCTATTTTAGGAGCAGAGTAAATTCATAAATTCACATTTGCAATTTGCAGTAAGGAAAAGTAGGCTAGTTTACCTTTGTTTAGAACAATAATTTCATGTATTCTAGCTTAGGGAATACTTAAAAGGCTTCAGAGAGCAAACTTTTCAGGTGCTTGCAGAGAATGAGGAACCATTAAATTGTTAACATGTATTGACTTCCTGGCCTTCTGTGTTCTGGATACTGGGGATTCCAAGTTCAACAAGACAGGATCCTAGAGCATCTCCCATTGTGGTCTGGTTGTCCTGGTCAGAATACATACTGATACTTTTTGAGCAACCCCACCAAGGACCTGAAGGAGGCACCGAGCTCTCCTAAACAAACTCTTAGCTTGCTTAGAATTATTGTTGCGACTTAAAAATAACTGTTCTCTAATGTATGCTGGGTTCTCCAATTAGTGCAAATAGCCAGAGTGCCTTAACTGCGTTTAGCACTTTTCTGATTTAGGTCATGGCTTTGCTGGAGCAGCAGAGGGAGTCATTCTCAGAAGAAACATTAAAATTACAGGCTGCAACCACTTCAGGAAGATAATGGGGACGCTTGTGGGGTGGGGATTGAGCCAGTGCTCTTGCCTTGCTCTTTTAGCCTATGTCTTTTTTAGTTTGACTTTGGTGTTTGTGGCAGTTAAAAACAAACCTGTTCACATCCCCACGAATTAGAAATCCATTAGCTCATTTGGATAGTGTATGCTATTAGAAGTAAAGTTCTGAACAATTATTGTGCACTTATTATGTCCCACACTGTATGCTATTTGTTAGGGACACAAGAGTTGAGGAGACAGTTTCGCCCTTCGAGGAAGACTGACTTACAAGCATATAATTATAATTTACTTTCTGAAATACAACAGTGGGAATAGGTATAGTATCTTCTGGATTTAAGCATCCAATGTTAGTAAACATAGGACCAGCTAGGGTTGTAGTGTGAGTGGTAGCAGGAGTTCCATGATTTCCGTGCAGAGAAACTTAAGGGTGGCAGTTTGGTTGGAAGTGGGTTGTTCTTATAGCTGAGTTTGCATCTTACTTAGATTTGATATATAATCGGTCTGGCTTTGGGGAGCCATGTGTTAGAGACTGTTAGTGGTGCGTGCCCATCCTCCCTGTTAGTTTAGTGGTTACCACTGCCTCATAATGCTGCCTCCACCACCTCCTAGCTGTGTGGCCATTGGTGAGTTATTTAGCATCTCCGTGCCTCAGTTTCCTCAGATATAAAATGAGGATAAGATATACTGTAAGTCATATTAGGGTTGAATGAATTAATACATCTGAAGTATGTAGAGCAGAATTCTTTGGCTTCCAACTCTGTAAACCATGGGCAAAGAAATCTAGAAGTTAAAGAAATTAAAGGTCAATAATTTTGAACTCAGAGTAGGGATTGCTGCAGACACTGCTTCCCCCAGAGCAACACATGGAGCTGTCTGAGGAGTTGCTCCAAAGTACTGCAAACTCCTGGACATGGCGTGGTTCTTTGAACAGCCTGTGGGAAGCTCTCTCTTTCCCTCGCCACATTTCTTCCTTTCTGCACAATCTGGGAAAATAAACCTAATACCAGTTCTCAAAATGCCATTTTAAGTCACAGCCTGTTAAGTCCTGGCTACAACCTCCACTCTTGACTTTCTATCTTTACAGTGAATATTGAAAGATAACTTTGCATAAATCCGTAAACACTTTTATGAAAAAAAAAAAATGCAAGTTCCATGTTTTCAGATAATGGTTTTGAGAAAACCAGCCCTTTATGCAAATGTGGATTGTTTTTCTTAAAAAAAAAAAAAAAAGACACAAGTGTGTCTAAAGATCATAATTGAATACATGATAAAACAACACAAAAAAATAGAGTAAGTCTCCTATATACTGAGTTCTGTTCCGAGAGTGTGGTCGTTAAGTCCAACAAAGTTAGCCGAGGTACCCAACTAACATAATAGGCTATATAGTACTGTAGTGTAATAGGTTTATAATACTTTTCACACAAATAATACATAAAAAGCAAACAAACACAAAAAATAAAGAAAACATTTTTACTTTTACAGTATGGTACCTTGAAAAGTACAGTAGTACCAGCTACATCACCGCTGCTTTTACGCTTGCTTCCGGACATCCTGGGCTTGAAATAAGGATATTGTACTACTGTACTCTATACAGTACTGTACAGTAAAGTACACAAAAGCACAACCACTTGTAGAGGATGCATGCACGTGACAGTGTACACCAGGCATGTGAATAACTTCCATGATTGGACATGTGAACGCATGTTTGCATATGTGAAAAGTTCTCAGCTTGAAGGTTCGTATGTAGGGGACTTACTGTATAGAAAAATAGGTTGACTTGAAGGCAAAGCAAATTCACCAGGACTTTCATATATTCAAATTATATTTGCAATAGAAAGTTTCAGCATCATAATTTAGAATAACATGAATAATCTAGATAATATATATTTTGAAAGTGTCACATTTAATTACTTCTGTTTGTTTAATGGTTATTGCTATTTTTTTCATGTTTGGTGTCTTTTTTGTTTTGTTTTGTTTTTTGGTTGAGCTATGCAGCTTGCAGGATCTTAGTTCCCCAGCCGGGGATGTAACTCGGGGCCCTGGCAGTGAGAGCACTGGGTCCTAACCCCTGGACAGGGAGGGAATTCCCTCATGCTTGTTATAAATGTTGTTTTCTAGCAGAATTTTAAGATAAAACTAGACATTTGTGGGAGTTTTATGTTATTCAGAGTTAAGACACATCTTTCTCTTACAGTATTTTCATTCTGCTTTTATTTTTGGATTGCCTGGTCTGCAGTTACAGAGCCCCAAATTTCTCATTCTTTTTCTTTCTTAACCTAACTCCTTAAAGCAATGTATGGCCTCTTCTTTGATTTCAGATTTTATTTGGTTTTGTTACTGCTTCTATATTTGTAGAAGAGAGCTCCATGAATCTGAGACCTTGGATATCGTTCCAGTATCACTCACTTAGTTCAAGGATGTTTAAACTAGAACAGAAACTCACAGAAACTCAGTGCTATGTTTTATGTGACCTTTTTGAAGTACTGTAAGTTTGCCTTGAGCAATATTAAAAGATCTACTGTCTCCTTTTTTCTAGTTTTTAAAAAGAAATCCAATAATTTAAAAATTTATAGTTTCTCTTATTTTGAGTATTTATAATCTCTAAATTTGTGGAGATTTTAATTTAAAAAGCTTTATAGTAATAATTTTATGAGCTAACAAGATAAAAAATAGTGTCTTTTTTTTTTTTTCTCTTCTCTACCTGATTAGAACTCTTAGAAGAATTTCTGCCTTTTCATGATAACCCAAAACATATTGGGTTGGCCACAAAGTTCCTTTGGGTTTTCCGTAACATCTTACAGAAAAACCTGAAGGAACTTTGTGGCCAACCCAATATATTCTGTTGCAAATATTTGGACTCTTTATAAACAAAATGTTAGAAAATATTGTTATAATTTTATAATTAAAAATGAGTTTTGGGTTGAAGTTTTAATGTGGTTTCTCACTTTGAGTATTCCTGCCCCCCCAAAAGTTGCTCCCTTAGGTTTATATAATGAGGTTTTGAAAGACACAGAAGAGTATCTCCAGGTACTTAAAACATATCTAGCCTTCTACACATAGTGTTAAAGTTACTGTGACATTAAATTGAAGTTATAATTTGGAAAGTGAGCTGTAGCTTTGAAAATGCCAAATAGGCAGATATTTGTCCTTATGTCAGTATGCCTTTTATGAGCAGTGAGCAGTGCTTCAAAAGTGCTTTGGTGTGGCAAAAGTATAAGCCTAACATCTGAAAACTCCAATGTTTGGCGAATACCCTCTTCTAATTAAATAACTAACCGTGTCTCATTGCCAGTGTGGTAGTGGAACGAGAGAGAGAGAGAGGAGCCAGGTGAGACTTCATTTCATTGATGTGCTTGCTACAGTTCTTACTTAAAACATGAGGACACCAAATAATCATGTTAACAGATGATACTGATTAATCAAATTTAACTCCAGAGTTACCAGTCTTATTTATTTTGAAATGTTGTGAGGATAAGGGTTTTATCTTCATTAATCATTGTCATTTGGATCCTGTGGCTAGATTCATTTCTCAGCAATTATGAGAGCCATAAAAATGCCTCCTGTAGATGAACGTGTATTATCTCTTCTTCTAACTAAGGATGTTAAACAACAGAAACTCCCTCAGCACATTTAACAAGTTTATTGATGAATGCTAACATTTCTCAGTTTTAGTCAATGTCTTAATTGATTATTTAATCATGAACTGACTGAACTCAAATGTAATTTATTGTCTTCTCTTTTTTTCTCTGTTCAGAATAAAAACCTTATATATGAACATTCATTTCCAGTGAAAACACATTAGTGCTTGCACATTAAAATGCATCTGTAGCCCAGTTCTAAGGGTAAATATATCTATGAGTAGAAATGGATTCAAAATTCAAGAAAATTAGTGTGCCTAATATAAAATATGAAAGAGCAGTGTAGAAGTAAAGTATGCCATTTGTACAGAAAAGTAATTATTTTAAAATAGTGCATAATGTACATTCTCTTAGACAGTAAAAGTTTAGTGCAATATGATAGGGCATGTGGTGTAATAATATCCTCATAAAGTACAGGCATAGTGAAATATGTTCATGTATCAGATAAAAGTAAAGGGGAACAGTTTGGGACTATTCTAGTCTCTATGAATTTGCAAGTTCATTTTTTGTATTCAAACTGAATATTTTAGATGATTCTAATATCTTTTTGGAATTTCAAGAACCTAAAAAAATTATTTCAAGATCTAGATCAAAGACTACTCTTTAGCAAATGGTATTCTCTAACTTTTACAGGAACAAAAAGTGACAGTCAGTGAAGAAAGTACTGTTGCTGTTTTATTATACGTGATTGTCAAAGACCTGTGTTATCCCTGATCCAAACCAAACAAATAACCAGATTACTACCACAACAAAAACTTTATGATTAGAAAGGCATAGTAAATAATGGCAATTTCACTTTAAGCATTATGTCTGTGTGAAATATGTTGACATTTGAATTTAGCCTTTGCTAAGGGAAAATGATATATTTTATCTTCCATTGAATAAAGAGTTTGCCAAATATCCACACTGTAGCCACCCAGTGGAAAGAGGCAAGTTCGGCAAGCAGCAATCTTGGAGTCATTCTAAGTAAAACAGTAATTACGTTACCTGTCATTTTCTTTAGCAACTTTCCTTCTTCCTTCTGTATCTCCATAAGGTGATGAGATAGTATGAGCTTTAAAATGTGTTAAGTATCAAATTCAAGGATTGAAAGAGCCTAAGACATTTTCCTCCCAGCCTTACTACAGCCATCACCCACAGAGCATGCAACTTGGTGGAAAACAGAAGCCCATTTCAGAAACTGCTCTCAGAAGCTGAGGAAAAACAGGCATGTTCAAATGATTTATTGCTTGTGCTATCGGAATAGAGACCTAAGATCAGTATTTCATCATAATATTATTCAACGGGCACTCTGACTTGAACCTTTATATAAATAGTCTTGATACACACCTATTTCAATTAACATAGCAAAAGAGTTTCCAAAGTATTTAAAAGATGTATTTTTGAAAGAAGTTACATTTGGATTTTGCTTGAACCTGTTTGAGCAGGATGTACTTGTTTGAGAAATCTAGACTTAAATCAGTGGTATACTGATACACAGAATCCTTTAAAGATCTTTATAAAATGCATTGATATTTCCTCAGCTACTCTTAAACAGTGCCATTAATAATGTCAGTGTTGTAGGTTAAATCTCACCTGTACATCAGAAATTGAAAAGCATTCTTAGGATTATATGGGAGTTATTAGGGACAATTGTCCCAGAAAAGAATTTGCTTAAATGGAGTTTTATCTTTAATATAATTACATTTTTAGGAAATGTTGCCAATATCTTTCTCTTATATATTGATCAAAATATATGTTTATTTTTGTTATACACACACACCCCCCACAGTGGAGAAAGTTAGAGCTTACTTACTATAACCTGATGAAAAAATAGAGAAGAAGGATGGCTAGAAAAAGTTTTAACAATAGATATGTTTTCCCAATAGGGATGGGGGTAATCAGTTTATTGGATTTATTAGAAATGATGATCACATGAAAGATATACATATTTTTTTAATCAAATTAAATAACTATGGAATTATTTCCTAGCAGGGTATTTCTAGGCAGACTCTTAATGGAGTGGAGAGTTACAAGGAGTAGACATATATAGTTCAGTAATTCTCTGTGAGCATATATATATATATATATATACACACACACACACACACATATGCTTGCACAAATTGTGTGTGTGTGTATATATATATATATACACACACTCACACATATGCTTGCACAAATTGTGTGTGTGTGTGTGTGTAACTTTTTTTGTTTTAGGAGAGTTTATTTTCAAACAGCCTTGGCAATATCCTTAAAAAACAGCAAAACCTATCAAACAAATGAAAACAAACTTTTACTAAAAGAAAATTCATAAGTAGTCATTGAATAGGGAATCAGGTTTCATCACTGGTTTCTAACTGCAAAATTATATTCTTTTCTGCAAAAAGTGCCCTGTTGTCGACCAGTAGCTAAGTTGTTTACAATAGTGTACAGTAAAGATACGTCTGCCTCATTCGTGTGGTGGCTTATCTGATAGAAACAATTTCTTCCTGTCCTCCAGATGACAGAGACTGGGGTATCTCCACGTTCACTGGCTTATTTCAAACACGTGGAGAAGAACTTCTGTATTTTCGTACACAGTGGACTATAATTTTTTGACCAAAGGAGGTCAGCTATCCTGTGTGCATGAGTAAAGTCCTTCATTCACATGTGGGAACCCCCTCTTCAGGAGAGAGAAAGTTTCCCCTGGTAAGCACCCTGCCTGAGGTGACCTCTTAATGATCGGGCTGATTGAAGGCGAAGTCAGTTGTGTTGTTTTTCCCTGAATTCGGTGATGATTTGAATAAATTTTTTTTATAAAAAATAAAATGGAGTTAATAAAATGGAGTTATGTTTCCAGGCTGCAGAATGTTTAATTTTCTTGGACTCCCTCAGGTGCCCTACAGGTGGCTTTATTTCCAGATTTCTCCATTACATCCATTGATAACTTTATTTAAATAAAGATAAAGTTAGTTGAGGGGGGAAAAGAAAGGTTGTTACTAATGAAGAATATAAAAAATTTAATTATGCATAGAAGGATAATATACTGTCTTGCTTATTTTTAATATATTAAATGCAGATTAATATATATTTACGTGACACATCAATATGTAAATGTTAATTATTGCCATATGTTTCCACATCACTTGGCATTTATGAGCTAGGATTTTAAAAGATGCAATAAATTCTAATGTGCAGGGAATTGTTTCCTGTGTTCTCTGTCTTACATATCATATGTTCATGGATGATATGGGGTTTTCATAAGAAAATATGTAATACTCTGTTAAGAAGAGCAAAGTAATAATAATGTCCCACAAAGTTTTCTGACTGCAAGTCTAAATGCTCATGAGAGAGGTTTCCTGTTGAATGCTGAATTGCAAGGTTAAAAAGAGGGTCTTAAAGATAAGAGTGGATTCCACAGTCCTTGAGTTTGTTTTGCATTCAGTGACAGTCACTAAATTAGGGAAAGGAATGTTCAAACAACACACTTGAGGAAAAGTGATTTTTATAGAAAGGAGCCATTTCTGCTAATAGCCAGTAACTGCACGTAACCCTGCTGACATTAAAAGTCCATTAGCTAAGCCCAGTTTAAATAGCAGCTGATGCAGTGTCAGCTAAATGTACCTTGGAATTTTTTCATATAATGCAGTAATAGCAGTTCCATAATTTTTTTCTAAAACTACATGCATTAAGTAAAACAAATGCATCTGATAGTAGTGGCAGGGCTGCTAATAAGCAGGCAGAGATTTGTGATGAAACAAAAGTAACAGTCTATATAACAGGAAGATAATAAATGGTAGTGATGGTTTTAAAAGGGAGCCTTTGAGAAAAATCATATGGAGAAGCTTAAGCTGAAATCCAGAAAGAGTTGTTTCCATAGAAGCGCATATTAATGTGCACAACTTTGAGATGCTCATTTGAAGTGAAGTGACTTTTTACTGTCAGCCTCAGAGTTTAGTATCTCAGTGTATTTTGAAACAACAGGGAGCCCTCAGACCCTGTTATGTGTGTAAATGGCAGGGAAGTGGGGAGAAGGGGGTAAAAGGGAATTGAAAAAGGAAAACAAGTGAAAAGGTGAAAACAGAGATATAACTTCATGTGTGTTAATACCTTTAAGGTGATTACTATGGTACTATTTTTAAGCAATATGATTTATTAATGCTGCCTACAATGAAATCAGAGGTTGAAATGTTGATATTCTTCCCCCCTCCTGTTTTTCCATCCTTTGAATATTTCCCAGTCTCCATTTTAATCCTCTGAAAGACAGGAAGTTTTACTGCAAATTTATAGTAGAATCCAAGAATTTTGAATAACTCATCTTAAAGAATTCTCTAAGACAGTGTTCTGTAACTATGAGACCATTGTGAAGACAGTGAGGGTTGCTCAGTTAATCTAGTGCGTGAGTTGACAAGAGGGCAGTAATTAATGAGTGACTGTCGTACTCACACCACTGTCACGTATTACGAGAGCCTCCATGCTGAGCACCCCTCCCCATTATCAGACCAGCAGTAAAACCCTGTACAGGCAACAGTGGGGAGCTCTGCTGAAGCTTATGACCCTAATCACTTGGGTATAAGCTTCGTGCATATTTTCAGAATGGTCACTCGAATTCTCATCGCACTTTCTAGTACTCAGAATTATTTGTCATTCTAACCTGAGAATTTATTTAAAGTCTTACCTGAGATATCACATCTTTTGTTTATTTTTATTTTAAAGTTAACTCAGTTTTCTTTATATGATTAAAAAAATACCTCACATAACCCTGCGTTGCTTGAAAAGGGGGGAAAAAGAAAAAGAAAGGAAAAGGAAAAAAGAAGAAAAGGACTACTGTTTAATCACAATGGGGTGGCAGAGATCTCCCTTTTATGTTCACAGATTTTCATACAAGCATTTCATAATAAAATCAAGAAGTTCTCTTTGGTGTTGGTAACTGTTTTAATTCAGTTCAGGCCACTCTAAAGGCTTATTTTTGAATGAATTGGAAGCTTCTAGAGAAAGACTTTATGCAATTAAATTCCTAACCAAAATCCCATTTACTAACATATTGTATGAGGGACTGATGAATAATCTTGTCTTTAGTATGTAACTCAAACATTAATAACAGATGCAAATATGCCTCAGTTCAACCAGTGGGCTTTGATTTTTAATTCTAAACTGACTTCAGTTTTTTCAAACTAAGACATCTGTTAAAAGTGACTATTTCCCATATGTTTTTCCTTTTCTGTTGCATAAATCTATTGCAGGAAGAAAAGAGAATGCCATAATATTTGGCCGCACAGTAAATTTGTACGCATCTATGAACGAGTGTTATGAAATTGAATTATGTTGAAAATTACAAGATGACGCTAGACTGATTGAAATAAGACAATTATTACATTAGAGTTTGGAACGGTTTTTAGAAAAAAATTACCCTGCAATGTTAGTATACTGTTACTTTCTGGGAAGTTTTACAATGTATCTTTTTTTGGATAAAGAATTACATTTTAAAAAATTTTGAGTGAACACAATATATAGTTTGGTGCTAAATTCATTCATTTATGCTTGGAAAATTTTCATAAAATAATCTTTAATAATGTCTATTCTTTACTGTGATTTTATGACTGTGTTTAGAATAGTGAATGGTTTAGATCACGTCTTTTTTCTTTTTTTCTGTTTAACATTTCTTTTCTTTGACTGTTAGGGAATTAAAACATATTAGATACATGCATGTATGTGTAGGTCTGATAATTTCCTGGTATAGGAAATTAAGCAAAAGGCATTGAAAAAAATGAATGTTTACAATCAAGAGTATTCTTGGCAACTATGCTAGGGAAATACTAACGCAGCCTTTGTATAAATAAGTCTTTTGGTAAAAGTGGATAAACTGTGCTAAACTCTAAGCTTGAAAATTGCGTACAAGTTTAAAATCTCTTAGCGTCACTCCACGTTTGTAAGTAGAATGTCAGAATCATAATACTATTAACATCACAGAGTTGTGAGGATTAACAGGGTTATCAAAAGTGAAGAATTGAGAACAGTGCCTGGCACCGGATAAGCGCTTAATGCCATTAGCGACTGTCATTGCTGTTGCTGTTGTATTTTCATTATGTAAGTCTATACACCATACAACAACTTTCACTTGGCACCGTTATGAAAATAATTGAATATATCACAAGAATGAGAGGATTGCACTCAATTGGGGGTACCATCAGGTGGAAAAATGTCACATGAAACAACAAAAGCATGTTGCCAAAGGTGAAATACTTAAAAAGGAATTGGTAGATTTAAAAATCACATTTAAAAATATCCTGTTAAATTATCAGATTTCAGTTGTGCATTAAAACTATGTGGAAACTCAACACAAGTGTGTTTGGTTTTATGGACAAGTTTTTTTTTTTTTTTTTTTTAATTTTATAGCTACTTTATTTATTTATTTATTTATTTTTGTCTGTGTTGGGTCTTCGGTTCGTGCGAGGGCTTTCTCTGGTTACGGCAAGCGGGGGCCACTCTTCATCGCGGTGCGGGGACCGCTCTTCATCGCGGTGCGCGGGCCTTTCACTATCGCGGCCCCTCCCGTTGCGGGGCACAGGCTCCAGACGCGCAGGCTCAGTAGTTGTGGCTCACGGGCCCAGCCGCTCCGTGGCATGTGGGATCTTCCCAGACCAGGGCTCGAACCCGTGTCCCCTGCATTAGCAGGCAGATTCTCAACCACTGCGCCACCAGGGAAGCCCTGGACAAGTTTTAGATGATTTTTTTTACCTATGCTAGATTCTGAAGGTAGAATATATTCCATTTAAACTAGTATCTAATAAATGTTAAGGAAATAATCAGTTTATATTTTTCTCAACTATACATTGGGTATACTTATAAAGACAAATATAAGTACAAAGACTGGAAAAAACAATCGGCAAATTCTTTTTTTTTTAATTAAATTTAATTTTTTTTTTATACAGCAGGTTCTTATTAGTTATCCATTTTATACACATCGGTGTATACATGTCAATCCCAATCTCCCAATTCATCCCACCACCACCCCCACCCCCCCGCCACTTTCCCCCCTTGGTGTCCATACGTTTGTTCTCTACATCTGTGTCTCTATTTCTGCCCTGCAAACTGGTTCATCTGCACCATTTTTCTAGGTTCCACACATACGTGTTAATATACGATATTTGTTTTTCTCTTTCTGACTTACTTCACTCTGTATGACAGTCTCTAGATCCATCCATGTCTTTACAAATGACCCAATTTCGTTCCTTTTTATGGCTGAGTAATATTCCATTGTATATATGTACCACAACTTCTTTATCCATTCGTCTATCGATGGGCATTTAGGTTAGGTTACTTCCATGACCTGGCTATTGTAAATAGTGCTGCAGTGAACACTGGCGTGCATGTGTCTTTTTGAATTATGGTTTTCTCTGGGTATATGTACAGGAGTGGGATTGATGGGTCATATGGTAATTCTATTTTTAGTTTATTAAGGAACCTCCATACTGTTCTCCATAGTGGCTGCACCAATTTACATTCCCACCAACAGTGCAAGAGGGTTCCCTTTTCTCCACACCCTCTCCAGCATTTGTTGTTTGGAGATTTTCTGATGATGCCCATTCTAACTGGTGTGAGGTGATACCTCATTGTAGTTTTGATTTGCATTTCTCTAATAATTAGTGACGTTGAGCAGCTTTTCATGTGCTTCTTGGCCATCTGTATGTCTTCTTTGGAGAAATGTCTATTTAGGTCTTCTGCCCATTTTTGGATTGGGTTGTTTGATTTTTTAATATTGAGCTGCATGAGCTGTTTATATACTTTGGAGATTAACCCTTTGTCCGTTGATTCATTTGCAAATATTTTCTCCCATTCTGAGGGTTGTCTTTTCATCTTGTTTGTAGTTTCCTTTGCTTTGCAAAAGCTTTTAAGTTTCATTAGGTCCCATTTGTTTATTTTTGTTTTTATTTCCATTACTCTAGGAGGTGGATCAAAAAAAATCTTGCTGTGATTTATGTCAAAGAGTGTTCTTCCTATGTTTTCCTCTAAGAGTTTTATAGTGTCTGGTCTTACATTTAGGTCTCTAATCCATTTTGAGTTTATTTTTTGTGTATGGGGCAAATTCTTTACTTTTTGCTAACATTTAAACTTTTCCTAGAGGAATAGAAACAACCTTCATTTATGTTAGAAATTTTAATATAGCAAAGCATTTTCTGATCCTAGGGTGGAAGCAAGATTTATTAAACTGAAATTTCCAAGCAAAGTTAAAGTTCTTATATATGCAAGGGACATGTTATATATAGGCAAAAAGAGAAATTAGATACCAAACTTAAATATATATGTTGTGATTGACACTTTCATTTAATAAAGTATTATTCTAATGGATTAGTTCATGAACAAACTGTAGCTGAACTCATAGTTTCTCATAGGTATACACATTAATTATGAAATATAAGAAGGGAAAGGGGAAAAAAGTGCAGATCATAGTTTTGCTTGAAAAAAGTTTTCTAGTATGCATTTATAAAATGAAAGTGTACTGTTGCTTAAGTAACAACTGTATTTTGAAAACAGTGGGCATAGAAAATGCTTTCAGCTATAAACAATTTTCAGTACTATATTTTTTAGTTTACTGTGTCATTAAATAATCTTGTTTGTTCTTCTTTATAATACTCTTTAAAATGCTTCATTTTAAAATTAAAATAAGACAAAACATAGAGAACTTTTTCCTCAAAATGTGTCAACTTGATAGGAAGACTATAACCCAAAATATTTATAACGGAAAATAATGCAATTGTGGACCCTTAGCAAACAGAATGTAATAGATGCATTAACTAACTAAATAAACAAGGATAACTCCTTCACTGCACTAAAATGATACCCACACAGGAAACACTTTAAAAAGCCCATTGAATACTGATCCCGTTACCTTTTTCTTTGTCCAAAAAGCAGAGTTTAACACTCTTAGTTTTTAACTTCAACCCTCCCCCCACATCCCCCTCACTTGCCCAAGTCCAGCACTGTAGGAAGCATCCCACTTTTTTTTTTTTTTTTAACAAAGAACCCACTTTTAAAAGATAAAATTAATAAGAACTCTGGAATCAACAGCGTGGTTTAGTTCCTACATAGCTATGAATACTTCTTATCTTTATAGAATCTTAGTCCATTAAAAAAACCCAACAGAAGCAACCTAGAATGTTTTAATGATTGATTAAACTGCTTACTTGGGGTTTTCTGCTGTATATAACGTTTGGTTTGTAGTAGTTTTCTTTGAAGATTTCCAGGGGAAGTCAACCATTAAAAAGATGAGACTGTATTTATAACCCCTTCTTCTAGGCTATACCTGTTTTTTTGTTTATTTGCTTTTTTTAAAATAAAGACAAACTTCTCAAAACTTTAATTTTCTGAACATTAAACAGTCTTAGGAAGTTCTGTCATGTGATTACTGAGGTTTTGGAGTTTTAAAAAAATTGATATAACAATATTTATTTTGTGCCAGAATGTATTTTTATTTGTTATTATTTTATTGAGGGAGGAGAGGAGCAATTTAGAAAGCCACGTTGTTAAAACAAACAAAAAATTAAATTATTTCAGTCTCATATATTTAGAGATTTGCATTTAAACATATTCAACCCTTTAATGATGTTATATTAGCAAAGATGACATACATTACCTAAACATGTTTCGAATATGTCCATTTCTCCCAACTGGATCACTAAAGAAGGTTCTTCCTGCTTCCTGTGCTGCCCCACTCTCCTCTATTCTCCCCACACAGAAGTGAGGCAAATCCTAGCAAATGTCATCAGTAAAGCTCTTTTCCTGAAAACGCTTTGATGCCTTTCCATTGCCTCTAGAATCAGATCTAAACTTCTTAACAGAGCTGATGGAGATATTTATTCTTATACCTCTAATTCCATTCCTGGAACTCCTCTGTGGTTATAGTCTCCTCTGACCATGCACCTTTCCCAAACCTGGCACAGGTTGTTCCAGTGCAGCCCTAGAAGAGGACATCCTTTGGGTATTTTTAACAAGCTGGCAGTGAGTGAGTATGCAGCTTACACTCATTCCTTTGCTATGAACAAGTGTTCAATCCTCATATTCTATCACTTTCTGCTGACTGACTTTTGTTCCATCTTGCTGTTTAGTTTAGATCTTTATTTCTTCATAAAGCTACCTTTCACACCCAGCGGCAACACTCTTTCCTTTTCCCTGTGTCCCCAGCTAGCATGTCAGCATGGGGAGGGCAGGAACCATTTCATTGTGCTACCTCTAGCACGTAAACTCATGCTTCACACAAACAGTTGACATGCAGTATAGATCTTTTGAATGATGTTGGATGAATGCATATTTGTTCATGCATAAATAACACGTCGTAGAAGGGCTTTTGGTGACTACTCATTGTGGTGGGGTTGGCAGGGACTTTCTAGGTTCCCTCCGTCACCCGCTTGGAGAGCTACTGGACAGAGTGAGCTGACTGTGAAGTTGTAGGTGGAAAGGACAGTCTCAGGAGTGAAAGTTCACCATCTCTTAGGTGCCTAAAAGGCCAGTCTCCTTACCCTGCTTTCAGAAATCCATTCTGATCCATTCAGAAATCCATCCAGATCATCTACCCTGTAATTTGGGGCTGTTAAGTAATGAAGAACTTGGATTCTCATGTAGTTGAAGGAAATAAACCTGAGACAATTGATGGGTAAGCAGTGTGAACACAACTAGACTGTTAACCGGTTTGGTCAAGTTGCCTGAACATAGAATGGGGAGTTAAAGGGGTCTACAAGTCAAAATAGCACCCTAGCACGCCCCAGAGAACACTTCTGATTATTTAGTTGTAGAATTCTATCATATGGAATATGGTTAAAATAGACTTTCTACTGGGTGATGAAATTGTTTTATATTAGGATTATTGTTGTGTCAGAAATTGTCCTATTGAGTATTTCTTCATCTTTCTCTTCACTACAAAGTAAATCAGTCTCTTGCAGGGTATGTGTCTTAGTCTGTTGGGGCCGCTATAACAAAATAACGCAGACTGGATGGTTTATAAACCGCAGAAATTTGTTTCTCACAGTTTTGGAGGCTGGGAGTCCAAGATCAGGACGCCAGCATGGTCATGTGGGTAACAGACAGCCAGCTTCTCTCCGCGTCCTCACATGGCAGTAGGGCATAGGGTCTCTGTGGGGTCTCTTTTGTAAGAACACTAATCCCATTCATGAAGCCTCCACCCTCACGACCTAAGTATCTCCCAAAGGCCTCACCTCCTAAAACCATCAATTTAGGGGATTAGGACTCAGCATATAAATTTGGGTAAGGCACAAACATCTGAGCTGTGGCAGTATGATAGTATGAATATGAGGTGGGAGGGCCAGGGGAAGGGGGGAGAGTAGCCCAGGGTCAAGAAAAATCAGTCTGTTTGGGAGTGCATATTAAACCAGTTGTCTTCCTGTAATTGACTATTGTTTGAAAGTTATTTTGCTAGGACCACAGTCTATTATATTGAGGCAGGATATTTTGTTTCTTAGACTAGGAAATAGTACAGTGAAATGTAACATTATAAAGCATTATTGAATCAGATATTCTCATAGGCACTTTTTTTTTTTAATACATTCATTTATTTTTGGCTGCGTTGGGTGTTTGTTGCCACATGTGGGCTTTCTCTAGTTGAGGTGAGCAGGGGCTACTCTTCGTTGCGCTGCGCGGTTTTCTCATTGTGGTGGCTTCTCTCGTTGCGGAGCACGGGCTCTAGGCCCCGTGGGCTTCAGTAGTTGTGGCCCACAGGCTTAGTTGCTCTGCGGCATGTGGGATCTTCCCAGACCAGGGCTCAAACCCGTGTCCCCTGCATTGGCAGGCGGATTCTTAACCACTGCACCACCAGGGAAGTCCTCATAGGCACTTTTAAGGTCACCAAGATATGTTATGGATCATGCTACACTGCCAGCAAAGAGGAAATTATAACAAGTAACTACTTCTTTTTGTTAAGACTTCAGTAAACACAGGCCCAACTTGCCCTGAGTAATTACCACAGAGAGCTATGCAGTGGTGTTTAACTGGTGGTTGTATGTGATCAAGAAGCCTGAATCTTGCCTTGACATAAAGCAGAGGAAGTGGTTAGGAGACAGACCTGTAATTATCAGCAGCAGGTGCCCATAATGGAATGCCAGAGAGATGTTTAAAGAGGCAAATATTACTTTAGGAAAGCTTTCAAGACTAGCAATTTAGACCAAAAGACATCTAAATAAAAACTGGCTTGAGAGCAGTATTAAAAGAATGCTTCTTTGAAAACAAAAGAAAATGTAATAAATTCCTTTTGTGCAGATTAACCCCTTCTTCCGTATGCCGAAGTATCATCAAGATATGAAGTCTGAAACAGGACTGAACTCCATATTTAGAAAAGGGGTAATTTAACAACTTTAGACATTTTTTTGGTGATTAAAAGGTTTATGGTGTAAACAAAAGCTTTGCTCTTTAAAGTATCACATGAATAAATTGAATGAAAAATTAGTTTTTCTAAAATGAATTTTCATGGCTTCAAAGAAAACTGGATCATTGATTCCATAATCATATATGACCAAAAGTTTTTACTTTAATTATATAAGTTAACAATCTTCTCCACTGTAACTTTTAATTTGAAGAATAAAAACAAAAGAAACTCAGTATTAAATGGGAACCAAAACCTTAATATACATTTTACTAGTTTACTATGTATTAATTTATTAGACATTTGTCAATTGTTGTACAGAATTTCAGTGATAACGTTTTTCAATTTTCACATTTTTCCAAAAGAAATAAAATATTATCATCCCTTCTGAGTGGTACTATGAAGGAATAAAGATCTATACCATAAACTATATTCAATAAAAACTTGTAATCAAGTTATAAAACAGATGTTAAATGTAGGTTTATAATGCCAGTTCCCCTTTAAGAAATGCACTTAGCTAAGTTGTTTTGATAGTGCACTATTATTTCAATATTTTACTTTCATCTTAAACTGTAGACCAAAGGCTGTGGTTTATATTAAAGGAAATTCTACTCTATGAGGCATAGACAGACTAAAGAAAACCAACAAAACGTAATTGCTTGGGTAGCTTTTTACATTTTTAAACGGGGAGTTTTGCTTTTTCTTTCTTTTCCAAGTAAGCATACACTTTGGCTCTTTTTATGTTGTGGGAATGAATGAACTGAATGGAACTGAACACCTTCTAATTGAGAGGAGTCATGATATCTCTGTAAGACCACATTCATTCTCAGATGTGCTTAGTACGTATTTTGGGGAATATTTGTTTTCCTGCCTAATGCTAACCATATATTTACCACTATGAAAACATGTGGAGAAGTCAGTCATTCACTGCTCTTGCCAGAAATGCCTTCAGCTCCCACAGTACTTGTATGTCAAGATTTTGCCCTACTTAAAAGGAAGACATAAGATTTATTCTGGAAATTTACCAGGACAGACCAGCCCTCAAAAATGTGAAGGAAAAGATCTCTGTAGCTAAATTAAAATAAACATAAGTCACACTTGACGCATTATGCTTAAGATAACTCCATCTAAAAATATATATGTAAGTTGTAGAGGGTATCAGTCCTTGTTCAAAGTGGACCCCAAATATGGAAGAGAGATTCAAGAATTACCTAAAAACGGATGGATAAAAACAAGGAAAATAATAGTTTTATGACTTGAAATTTATCTGCATGTTTTGACTTATCTGGAGTTCTTTTCCTTCAGATTGTGAAGTAAAATTAAACCAAGCTGGACATAGGGCTCATTTTATATAGGTGTAACAAAGCATCCAAGTACTTACCTGCATTCTCACTAACAAAATTTAAAATTTATATAGAGAAGAAAGATGTGGTTAGAGCTGGTGGATGTGTAAGTTAGAATACATTTCTAACTATTTTAACATGTAGTATATCCTCTCAAACCACAGTTCCATTTAACCTTTTTTTTTTTTTAATGGAGAAAAAATTCCAGTACAGCTGAGATCAATTCAATTTAGGAAATATTAATTGCTGTAACCCATAGAGATAAATGAGATAGAATAGAATAAGATGTGGTACCCGTTTTTAAGAAACTTAAAAATCTTGTTTGGAAGATGAATATTGCAGATAAAATATACAAAACTACAAGATGGCAAATAAAAATATTTTGAAAGAGATAAAAGGAGAGATAAATATGATTTGGTGCTAGAACTTTCCGCTGGGATAAACTCTTAGCCAATTTTAAGAAAGGAATTAAAGCAATGTATCTCATTCCCTTTTATAAATACTGCTCCCACTTAACTTAGAGGCCACTGGAAATGTTTTGTCATAGCTGTGCAAGATTCTATTCTCTGTTCACCTCTTCCCATTTTCTTCCCCTTTCAGTTTTGAGAGCAATTCTTCCCTCGGGCTTTCTCCTATTAACAGCACTTGTCTTTGCCTTGAAGTGAGGAGTTACAGAGACCTGGTTTCTGATTTCTTGAGTAGCTCTTGCCTTTGCTCTCCCAGGGCTACGTTACACTTCTTCAGTGCAAAGTGAGTCTCCAATCCAAATTTAGCTGTTTTATTACATACTCTGTAGCCAAGCTACTTTAGGCCAGACATTACCGCATCTCTCAGCAACAGAGTTTGAGTTAGTCAAGTTGCACAGGTTTGTTGTCTCCTTTTAAATAGTTTTACATGTTTTAAAACTTGTTTGGCTTTTGAGTAATGGTCTCCTTGGTGCTCTGATGTTTATAAAATGATGTCAGTGCTTGAAGGTAGACGATTGCTATGGCAGATATTTGCCCTTCTCTATAAAGGATATATGAAGGGGAGGAGGGTCTTTTGCATCAATCTCCAGGGTGGGAAAATGGATAAAGTTAAGCATATGTAACCTGAAGAACTACTTCAAAGTCAATTGTGGAGCCTTCTATACTTAACTAAAATTCTTCAGGTAAATTTAAATTGAAAGGGCCAGAGGGATCTATGTGAACAGTTCTGAAACTTTGATTTAAAATTTAAAACATAATAATATCTTGCCTAACATCTTTCACAAATGTTTGAAAATATAGATAGATGGTTAGATAGATAGATAAATTGATAGATATTAATTTTAAATTAGGTAGTATAATAATTTTTAGAACTCTAATGTTCTTACTCCTTAGATCTCCCTTTACTAAAGGCTTTTTAACTTTTTCATATGCTTTTTGTCATTTGGAGAAACTAAGAGTATTGCTAGGGTAAACTATATGGGATGCCAATGAATATTTCTGAAGCTCTGGTATTTTCCAGTTTTAGAATTGTGAAAACGAAAATGTGGGAAGAATGTGGGAGATGATTGTAAAGTGATTTTTCAGTATAGTGTGACAGCCATGCATGTGGTAGGATCTTATTAAAAGTTTCTGAAATAACTGGATTAAAAAATACATATAAAGAAAGTTCATGTTTTAGATTAATAAGAAAGCCACCTCATGGTCTTTCAAATGAAGGCTTCTTAATTTTTAACAACTGCTGTTCTTCTCATCTGACGCAGTAATTATAAGTCTGTGAAAATAGACAATTCACTTTTCCTAAATATATGAAAATAACAGTCATAAGAGCAATTATGAATGCTTTACTATGTTAAATGATATACATAAAAATATATATTGATATTGATAGCTCTATAGAATACCAACTTCAGGACTATGAAGAAAGATATGGAGGATGAGAGCTACTCCAATATTTCAGAAATCCTAAGGTTGCACAGCTTGCCAAACAAGAATCTGGAGTTTTTATTAATTTAACAGTATTAACTCAATTTGATAACACTGATCAGAAACCCTAATTTGTAGCATATCTTTGTGATTAAAAGTGAGTTAATCTATTATGTTTCAATAAATATAATTATTAAGTAGTTAGTATAAAACAATGTCAAAGGCACGGAAAAATATGGAGAGTCCTAAGTAGTGTAAAATATGCAAAATACAGATATATTTTGTTTATTAATGTGTGTGTTTTTATCATTTGTTGTTAAAATATTTGGAATCGAAATTGACCACATTACATTCAGTCAATTTTTGTCATTTGATTTTGTTTATTTGAATTTATTTGTAGAATTTTTTATACTGAATTTTAAATGTTGTCACTTGGCTCAAAACTTTATCCTAAAAAGCTGTGATACCATATCTGTATTAAAGATATGTTTTGGTTCCTATTATTGGTTTCTTCAGTGCTACATTTTCTTTTAAAAAAACTAAAATTGAGATCTCAGCTACTTTTATTCATGAGGGAATTAATGCAAGTAATTATTCTTCTGCACCTTCATTGTTAGTCTAATGTTGGTAATATAACTATATGTTAGGATCATTTTCCAATCCACATGATTAGTTTCAGAGACCCCAACACAGAACAAAATTGACTTATTGTGAGAATATCATTTCAACTTTGGAAAATGAGAGGCCCATTTAGGGCACATATTCAACTTTTTAAAAAACTTGACTTAATTATACAGGTTTTGGAATATAGTTCTTTTGTGGAGATTACTCAAATAGTTTGGGCTTTAATTTTGACTTTAAGATACAAATTTAAAACTTCATAGATATTGCAAGTAATGCATTTGTTCTTATATTACATACTAGTTTAGTTATTTTGAACTATTTCTGACCATTCTTCATTGAAAACTTTTATTTTCATTATTGAACTAACCTAAATTTAAGTATATCTTAACTAAAATTTGTATAGGAGTATATTTATATTTTATATCATAACCTCTTTTATTGAGCATTTTCTTTTATCAGGTACAATTTTATCACTGAACCTACATGTCTGTCTATCTGCAGCATGTTGAATGGCAGACTAAATTCATTACAATGATCCGGAGGTAGGGAGACCACATAATTACTGACTAGGTCATTTCTGTGAATGAATGGGAAAGCTATTAAGTATTATTTCTGGAAACAGGCATAAACTGGGATTGTCCTGGGTTAACAGGATGAATAATCACCCTACCAGGACACTGCAGGGTCCTGCAGTACCTTCTAAATCACTAGGTTAAAAAGTTAGTTTATATTCAAAGTGGTTTTAAAATTAAATATACTTTATTCCCTATTTTTGAAGTGATTTCCCTTTCTTGATGTTGAAGAAAATAATAGATAACCAGAATAGCTACTTTCTTGCCTGTGTCAAATAATAGAGTATGCTTTACATGTGCACCTTCACTCTTTCATAAAACCTATTTGAATGTTTTAGTAAATGTATTGTAGGACGTAGAACAGATTGCTTCCAGTAACAGATTATTTTTCAGAAAGTATTAAAAATCAAGATTTGTTTTAAAACACCTAGTAGATTCTTTGCCAGGGTTGGTCTTGTCCCCTTTTCTCCCGTTTTTGTTAGTTGTCATTCTACTGCTTGGAATTGTCACCAAATGGCCATATGATTTGAGAGGCTCTGTCAACACATTCATTTTGGGCAGCTCCATAGATACTCAACAGCAGAACACAAAGCAGAGAAAACCTTGACAGTAACCTTCTCTAAGTTCGTTTATTTGTTTGTTGATTTCTACCTCAGAGCATATTGAAACTCAACTGAAAAGACCAAAATGCATTTTTGAACTGAAAAGAAGTAATATTTGCAAACAAGTATCTTGGGCAAAGGCAAGATGTATTTGCCATATACTGTATTATGTCTTCCAGTCTTTGCTCACTGATATGAGAATTGCATAAGATTGTTTTTTTAAACAGTACTTATCTTGGATGAAAATTTTGGTGAAACATATTTGAGCTACATGTGTTTCACATCTTTTTATCTTGTGGAATTTATAAAAGTCATTTTATTAAAATTTTCTAGAATGAAAAACACAAACAAATAAACACACACAGTCATCAAGTTTCAAACGGTTGTTCTGCAAAGTTATAAGAGGATAAGTTTGGAATTTCCCCCAAGAAAAATTATAAAACTGATCTAATTACTTTAGTACTTGAGCATTCATTAGTATTTTAGGAAGAAGAATAAATGTGGGGAAACAATTAGTTACATTTACTCGGTTAAAACTAATGCATGAGGCCAGCAACACAGGGGAGAGCATTCTCAAAATTGCTACTATTATGTATATTATACTTCCTTTTGGCATTTGAGCTTCCAAATGTATTCCATCAAGTCGGTGTGCAATGCTTCTCTTTTTGACAGGGGCATGTGGAGGGAGGGCTTTCTCTAATTCAGCCAGGCTTCAGTGACCCACTAATTTGGCATCATCTTTAAAAAAGAACACATGAGAAGCTGCAGCCCAGATGGGGAACTGACTGGCCTTGTGTTCAGAAACTTGACCTGCCCAGAACATATATTTTACAGATGAGGAAACAGACCCCCGTAGAGCCCAGGGTTCACACAGGTGTTAATGTAGACGGGGGATACAACTCAGGTCCCCTGGCTCCTGTGGTACCAGCTGCTTTCTACCACGCAGCACTGCGTCTGCAACTGCCCCTGTGCCGATTTATAGTTCATGCCTCTGAGTCTTATTCTTCCTCGGCAGATCCAGCAGTCACAGGCTCCAGTGGCTACTGGGACCAGTGAAGTTACGTAAGTGGGCTGAGTGGAGGATGACAGATACTGCTGGGGAGTGTGGTACCCCAGAGAGCACACGCCCTGCCTGACAGAAGGCTCTAGTCCTCACTGAAGGAGTGTGGGCCTGATATGGTGACGGCTTCCAGTTTTTCAAGAAAAGCCAGAAATCTCAATTTTTATTTGAAATTTCTCGGGCAGGACAGGCCAAAGAAAACTTGCACTCCCGTGGACACCTGCCAGCTGCCTGCAGGTTGCACCCTCCATTTCAGTGCATGCTTCTCCTCTCCCTGACAGCAGTCATGATAGGCCCTGTTGTTTAAAACATACAAGGCACCATTTGTACATTATGTCTTGTAATCCTCTCGATAGCCCAGGAAAATATTGAAGGTGAGGAGACTGAGGCTCTGACAGTTTGAAGTCATTTTCCAAAGTCCAACAGCTAAATGCAGGGCTAGGATTGAAGCCTAGCCTTGTCTGATCCACAGCTTTTCATCTTATTCTCACACCCTACATCCTCCCTGATGGTTCAGCCATCACTGGCTGAATTAAAGCTACTGGTGAATCTATAGAGTTTTCCAATGTCCATTTCATCTCAGCTTTTCAAACATGTATTGAATTATCACTATCTAAAAAGCATTTTGGGTAACATTGCATAAAGCATGATATTTGGCCTGGTGAGCAAGCTACATTTGTAAACTAATAATTATTTTAAACAGGGAGAGTGATAATTTCTAGAATTTAAATCACATCTCTGGTGTAATAAATTTCTAACTGGCTATTTAGTTGAGTCCTAGCTGGGATGACACATATTTCTTATTTTTTTAAAAAACAAAATTAATAAATTATTTGTATACATGTAATGGAGATGAAATCCAAGCTTTTAAAAATCTTATTAAGTGACTGATACTTTTGACATTTATTGCTAAAGGTCACATTGTTTCAATTTGATTTATTATGTATTTGGAATTGGAACTCTGACAAGTTCACATTTGTTTTTTTATTGCACCTCGTTTTAAAAGAAATTATAAAAATTATTTTGTTATTATTTTGATCTTTCAGCTTTGAATACAGTACTGTCATTGTCAGTTTAGTGGAACTAGTAGAATCATTTAAAAATTTATTTCTAATATTTTTATTATTATCTTCTCTGTCTCTCTGTCTCTCTCTCTGTCTCTCTCTCTCTAAGCATGGCCACACATTCTTTCACAAGGTATATCCCTAATTAATTGCACAGGCACATTTCATTTCAACTACAATCTTAACTTTTCATCTGTCCTAACGTCTGTTTCGGCCACATGCAGAGATGATCAGTTATATCAGAAGAGAGGTGACAGCAGATCTCTGAGGAATGGGCACCACAGTGGATGATCTTGGTTCCCTGTCATGATCTTCTTTACTGGCCCAGTGCACGCATCCCTCAGCTGCTATGATGTTGGCGGCTAAAGGCTCACAGCTGTCCCTTTCTCCAAAGAATTTCCATTGGCTGAAGCAGGAGCTGCCTTGCCTTGTAGGTTTCTTCAAGGTGGGAACAGCACTGTGGGGCAGTTCATGCTCCCTGTCGACAAGGCTGAAGCCTGACTCTAGCTAAGAGCAGATTTTTGCTTAGTTCCTCCTCTGCTGTGTCCTGCTCCCTCACTCCATTTCTTCTGAGAGTGTCCTTCAGTGAATCAAAGGCACAGGAATCCCTGTATCAGGCTCTTCTCTGAGGGAACCCAGGTAAAGAAGACACAAGAGTACCCATCAGTGTTGTTGAAATACACTGTAATTTGCTAGAAAATGTGCCTACAAGTGAGGGGCCCTTTAATTTCTTGTGCTTTGCTCTGGTCCCTGGTGTTGCTCAAAATCAGAAACTATACAAGACTTTGGGGTATTTGAATACAACAATTATGAGAACATATGGCCTGAAACACAGGCTCTTCTGCTCTGTGGTCTCTAATAGAGATACAAATCCACTATTAGGAGAAAAAGAAAGGTTAAGATGAAAATACTGAAGTGATTTTAAGAATTCTGCTGGGGATTTCAGGAGCCCTTTGTTTTGAAGGTAGTAACAGAATCCACTGTGATTTTGGATGTTGACTCTCAATCTAAACCTTAAATGATTGAAAATGCAGAACACTTTATTTACTACAAGGGCAAAAAAAAAAAATTACAGGTTTTTTTGGTAGTGGTTTTTCATGTTAATAACTTGTTAGTAATGATGAAGTTGTTAAAATTTTAATAAAACATCTCTTTCTCTCCCTCCTCTTTCTCATTTCCCCTCCTTTCTACCCCCCTCTACCACTCTCACCTCCTCTCATACACACCTTTCACTCTCTCTCATACCTTCTTTCAGAATGCCTTTCATCCAGCTTTGTTTATTTTTACTTAAAGAAATATTACCATTGCGCTTTAAAAATGCTTATTTAAATTCTCTGGCCATTTGTAAGGTACCAATATATGAATAATTGAGGGAGTTTTGTTTTTAATTCTTTTATTAAAAAGGTATTTTACAAAAATTATTTTACATATAATTTAATATCTGTTAATCAAATATATAAACTATACCTTAATGAAATACTTAAATAATATCTTTTTTCACATGCATTGGTTCAGCCAGGGACTATTTGTAGATGATCTGGGAAAATTGAATATGATATAGAATGTAATATTAAATTATTTCAGAAATAAATTACTAGAAGAAATTTGGTCATTTTTTTCTTAGGAAAAAATGCACATTTCTGACAGTCATTTTCAGTTTGATATTTATTAAGTTGAATTACATAATTTGTAGCTGCCAGTTTTCTCATTCACCATGCCAAGATCAAATTGAATGATAAAATTAAATAGAGAATTATGTTTACTTTTACATAATTTTACTCATTTTATTCTCCCTTGCATTCTGTAATATATAAAGATGGGTAGGAACTTTTAAAAATAAACAATTATTTCTTTCTAGAGTTCATATTTTTAACCAAGTATTTTGGGAAATCTATGAAGATCTACGTACCTTTCTCGCATTTTTCACGTGGATATTTCTACTTAGGGTGCCAAGACAGAGAGGGGAATTATTGCTTTATAAGGGTACATACTAAAATGTACCCAAATTACCAAAAAGCAGCATTTACTTTTAAAATTTTTTCTGAAAATAGTTTTTTAAATGCAGCTTCCTCAATGACTCAAGAAATCTCACTTTCATGTTCTATTTTTAGTCACTTATCCAAAGAGATAATGAATATCTCTTTAGATCAAGCTATTTCTATCAGAGTTCAGGTGTAAATTTCTATCACGTTTCACCATTCTGGATTTTGGAGTTTGTTCTAGTAACCAATATAACCTGAACAAATACAATGAGTCAATTAATTATAAAAAATGAAAAGGATAAGTCTTGAATTTTACTCTTGATTAGGTTTAAACCTTACTTGAAATAGCAACTATCTTTTTGTCTTGAATTAATTGGAGTATCTTAGAACAATGACACAACAAAGCATCAATACACCTACAAATATATTTCATATTCTGTATGTGGAGGTGGTGTGATCTATAAAAAGATCTAGATACCTCTTTCTAGGTTGGGTATCTAGAGACCTGAGAAGCTCTGTGCCTTTGGGCAAGTCATTTTACCTTTTTGGGGCCTCAGTTTCTTCATCCATCTCAGTGTTTTAAGGGGTTGATAGAGAGCCCTATATACTTCAGCATGTCTGAAAGGCTAAGAATCCATCTTGGCATCGCTAACAGAATAGTTTCCCACTGGTTCCCAGTGGTTCAGGCACTGGTGATGTCTGGGTTAATGACTCCTCTGGGAGTAGAGCTTCTTTATTATGAAGTCAGCATGCTCCAAAAGCTCTTTATAAATAATTTCTATTAAAGATGCAGGCACTAGGAGCTATGCAAGACAAAAATACCTTCAGCTATGTTTGCAATTTAGGTTTGAAGGTAAGTAGGGCAGACAGTGGAAGAAATGGGAAATTCATAAAAGTCTCCTCTTTCTGTTCCCTTATGCATTCTGGACAATTAAGACATTTATTGAATGCTCCCACAATTAATTCCATCACTTGTATTGATATAGGAAAGTGTTTGCTGTGAGGCAATTAGACAGGTAGGTTGATTATACTTTATGCCAGTGAATTCCAGTCAAAATGTTGCCTGAATTAGCATTTGAAGGAGGAGAGAGTTAAAGAAGAAAGGAGGGAGATGCAAGAGGGAAGAGATATGGGGATATATGTATATGTATAGCTGATTCACTTTGTTATAAAGCAGAAACTAACACACCATTGTAAAACAATTATACTCCAATAAAGATGTTTAAAAAAAAAAAAAGAAAATGTGTGTGTGTGGGGGGGGTATTTATTTTTGCTTTTCTGTTGAAGTTTTTTGAACTAGTAAGTGAAGCAATGTTTTGGGTCATTGGGTGTAAGTAATGGTGATGGTAGTGTTGATGAAATAATCTTAAGTCTATTTTATGGTCTATAAAGGGGAGAAATCATTTAATCACTCTGGAATGATAAGGTGGTATTATGGCCTGAAGGGAGATCTCTAGTTTCTCCCACCAAATGATGCTTACTTCTCTGGGGGATTCCAGCCTTGCTCTAAAGCCAAGCACCCAGTCCCACTTCTCAGTGGGTTCAGGTGTCAATTACCACTCTCCTAGAATGTTTTTTTTCTTAACCAGCTGCTTGCAGCTTAACAGTATACCCAAGCAGCATCATAAAATTCTCTTTAACTCCCTTTTTTCTGTGTCTTTGAAGCAATATTCCCCAAATGTTTAACCTTGAAGCTGCATTTCCCAAAGTGTGTGACCCTTAGAAAATAGGAGCTGATTCTCTAGCCAAACTTCTCCCTCTCTCTCTTTCTTTCTCTCCCTCTCTTTCACTCCTTCTCTCTCAGCTTCAAAATGAGTTTCAAGTAAGACACTTTCCGAAATAATACTCTGAGCCAATCTCTCTAATTCTCTATCCCTAAGACACCCAAGTCAATATATTTTGTGTGTGTTGCACATGTATTTTTAGATACTGAGTTATATTTCTCACTAGAGTCTCATCTATGCATCCTTTAAAAAAATTGTGTAAGTTTATAAGGACTTATACCTCAGGAAAATAACCTCTTCATCAAAGGAATGGTCATATTTTACTTAATTATTCTTTGAACTCAGTCACCAAGTAAACCCTACACAAAACTGATATTATTTGATTACTTTCTTATAAATGAATAAAAATATAATTCTTCTAGACTAAATGCCTGAAAAGCACTTTTTAAAGTGAGATGGTTGTTCTTTTGCATATTGAAAATGACAAAGTTCTTCCAACTGTAGTGAGCTACTACAGTTGTAGTTAATTTCCTAGGCCTTCCTCCATATTTACATACCTGACATTGGATCTTCATATAGTTTTCTCTATAAATGTGCATATTTAAGGTCAATATTTTAAAATATTTTAACTATATTTCATAGCATAATTACTAAGTCAGGTTTTTCTGTGTATGTTATAAAGAGCTTAAATCTTATCATTGTATATGGAGTCTTGTCTGTAGTGACCTCTTCTTTAGGTTAGTCAGTTAACAGATGAATGAAGTGTTGCTCGAAGAAAGGGAACAAAGATCATCATCTTGTTCAGTGTAAATACGGGGTGCTGGGTAGCTGATGATTTATTTGCAGTAAGAAAGTGGGCCTTGTTTTTTCAGACACCATCACCAGTGACATGTAGGCCAAACATAAAGGAGATTGTGTGGCCTTAGTTCTGGAAATCTGGTGGGGCAAGGCCTTCTTCTAGTGCTTTATCAGTTCTCGGACAAGGACTTCAGGGTTATGTTGAGTAACACATTCACTATCACAGTCTTTTCTCCTCATTAAGGAAAAACAATTCTGCCATAATGTGATCCATGATTAGAGTTAATGCAGTCTCTAACATCTCCCAGATGTTTTAACGTCACTCATGTCACTTGCAGAGTTTATAAATGTGATTTGTCTACTGGCTTTTTCTTTTTTGGACCAAACATTATCTTTCTGCTTGAGGGGAAAAAAAGCTAAATCAGAGCCTCAATGAGTTACTTAACATAATTACAGTATGTTTAGAAACAGTGCTAAAATGCAGAGTATGTAATCAATGGTACATTCTCATAAAGAATGTATTTGCACTCCCTAACAGAAGTGTGATCATGCCAGAATGATGTCTCTTCTTAATGGTATCCCTTTTTTGATACTGTGCCTCAATTCCAACTTTTCATGACTATAAAATATTTTTCTTTTCCAGTACAAGGATAGAAATAGCATAATCCCAACCTGGAAGAGTATATATTTGTGGTGTTGAGTTAGTATTTTAATTTTCAAAATTGTTGTCTTGGTCATGATATTTTTAGGAGCACTTTACCACAGTTATCCTTTTTGGTTATGTTTCAAGTTTCTATGTTGTTTCAATTTTTAGGGGTGTGTGTGTGTGTGTGTGTGTGTGTGTGTGTTTATGATACAGATGGAACATCCTCTTTTTCCTTTTTATTGTGTACGCTAGGCACCCTATATCAGGTAGTCATATATTTATATGTAGTAACCATGACTCCAGCATAAGGTCATTGGAGCTTAGAAACCCCCTAATTCATAGATTAAAACATAAATCAACAACAGAATGAGGAAGGTTCAACTTTCAAAGAAGTAAAGAATTTTCTGTGTTAGATTTAAGGAATGAGATACTAGTGTCTTGCATTTGAAGAACAGTTTAATATTTTTATCACTATTAGTTTTTTATCTAACTTTATAATTTATAAAGCAATGTCTATACGTTATTACATTTAACCTTCATAATTAATCTTTGAGTCCGGTAAAATAGGTATTGTCCCCCAATCTATAGAAGAGGAAACTGATCAGTGAGTGACTGAGCCACGTACACATCCTTTCCCTTCTTACACTCTTTCATTACTTCATGGGACCTATAAACCTCTATGCTGGGGGCTTCAGTACCCTTTACCTAGTGCTCTCCATGTGGATGTACCATGGGAAACACAGTAACTTGGCACTCACTGTACGTCCTTTAGGGCACACAGGAAGTGTCACTCCAAGTAGAGATTTTAAAATGCGTGGTTGAAATGGAGCCTTCTGTTGCTTGGCTCTCCAAGAGATAAACACCAGATGCAGACATTGATGTAACAATAATTATCCAGGCTGACGAGCATGCTACTTTGATTGCAGGGACAGTGGACTTAGAGGCA
This sequence comes from Balaenoptera acutorostrata, assembly GCF_949987535.1. NCBI lineage: Eukaryota > Metazoa > Chordata > Mammalia > Artiodactyla > Balaenopteridae > Balaenoptera > Balaenoptera acutorostrata. The sequence continues at coordinate 16,204,115 of NC_080068.1, read as the reverse complement.
GAGCTTGGGAAAGCTTTGGGAGCAGTGCGAGATTTTGCAAATCCATCACTTCCTCCGCTCTAAAGGGTCATGTGCCCACTCTGACCAGGGCAGCTGACCAGCACTGTGTGTTCGCACACGTTCCTCCCCAAACTTTCACTGTCAACCACCTGAAAATCTTGGAAAACAAGGCACTTGATCTTCATAATCTGAAAAACTGGCCCAACTTCCAGCAGCTTCACTAAAAGTATGGGCCATGTGTGTTTTTACTCTTCATTGCATATTCGCTGCTGACTATGTTTTGGTTAAACGAATGAAGGCTATTCCAAACCATAGAATATTCTGTCCTTGTCAGTACTGTTTTCATTTGCGTAACATTTAGAACCTCCAGTCCAGGATTTATATAAAAAAATTTTCTGTGAGGAGCTGTATTTTGGGGTCAATTTGCGATATCACATCACATTTTAGGCAAGTATCAAATATTTCTAATTTTAATTACATTTTATTCTAGTCCAAATAAAGTGATTGGCAATTATTTTTAAGGATTAGGTTTGAACATTTAGGTAAATGTTATTACTACAGTACTGAGAAAAACATAATGAAGATTTTTCTGCATAGGTGATCCAGACCAAAAGCGCAGACAGTTATAGTTGCTTAATTTTAAGTTGTCCTATGTAGGCACAGTTTATAAGTTGTAATAAAAAATTTAATTTGTGCACACATGCATGCACTCACAGAATATGTATACATGCACCATGCCACATCATTTAAAGATTGGTTAATATTTATAAAAATTTTGCAACGTCTATATACACTCTTTAGACCGCCAAGTTTTACTTGTCTGAAGCCACGATACAGCCCTACAATAGGAAAACGTGATCTCTAAAGGTATAAGAATTGCTGAAATTTATTATTTTTTGGTGAAAATTGTCCTTTTTTTTTTTGAGGTGCATTGTTTTCTTAAAAATCCGATTAGACGTGTAAGGTGTTTTTTCCTTTAGATCTTTGTTGAACATCTGTTGACTGTTGGCTATGCATAGTAGATGATTAGAGCTACTTAACTGCATTATTCATTCTTAACATTCATTTCTTTCTCTATCCTAAAGGAAATTTTAGATGCTTTTAATTATCCATTTTATTCAGCTAACTAAAACTTTGGCTCACTGAGGAAAACCTAAGAGGCTAAGCACAAATACCTTATTTTAAGGGCAAACTATGGAATACTCTTCAAATTCTGTCATTGGGATTTCAATCAGAATATAGGCTGTGCAGATTTCATTCTGTCATTACCACTTACCGGTTGTTTAAATTTGGGCAGGTCCTTAACATTCTGAGACTTGGTTTGTCCATCTGTAAAATAGAAACCATAAAACCTTACCCTAAGACCTTTGTGATAATTTATTGAGAAGACATATGTGAAAGCAGCGTGTTCCATGGAATTGGATTACAATCAGTAAATTCATTGCATGTATACCAGTAGAAGATACACTGCATAAGAGAAATATTCTTTTTTTTTAAATTTATTTTATTTATTTATTTATTTATTTATTTATTTATTTTTTAATTTTTTATTTATTTAATTTTATATTTCTGGCTGTGTTGAGTCTTCGTTTCTGTGCGAGGGCTTTCTCCAGTTGTGGCAAGCGGGGGCCACTCTTCATCGCGGTGCGCGGACCTCTCACTATCGCGGCCTCTCTTGTTGCGGAGCACAGGCTCCAGACGCGCAGGCTCAGCAGTTGTGGCTCACGGGCCCAGTTGCTCCGCGGCATGTGGAATCTTCCCAGACCAGTGCTCGAACCCGTGTCCCCTGCATTGGCAGGCGGATTCTCAACCACTGCACCACCAGGGAAGCCCCCAAAAGAAATATTCTTGATGCTATTTTTGAATTATTCTTAGTTTTCCATATTACTTATGTAAAGCAATTGACTTCTTTCCTGTCATCTGTATATAAACAGTCCTCTAGTCTTTCTCTACAAATTGAGGAATGCCTCAAGAAATTGAACCACACAGTCTGTATGTAAGAATTACTTCCTTCAAAAACAAGAAATTAGATACATTTAAAAGAGTACATTATTGAAACGGGGGAAATATCAAGGAATAAATGAGCATTCATATGTTTATTCATTTGATAAATATTTATTGAATCTCTGCTGTTTGCCTGGCACCTTTCTTGTATCTAAGGATTCACTGTAAATAAGACTGATGTGTAGTTCCTGCCCTCATGGTAATGTAACAGATAAGCAGTGAAGAGTGATATAGAAAATTATTTAATTGCAACTGTGGTAAGTGCCTTGAAGGAAAGGTACAGTAAATTATAGAAACATATGATAACTTGTAGAGACTGCCTAGGAAGACTTTTGAGAGGAGGCTTTTTGACCCCTAGAAGAGTTCTAAGAATTAACCCAGCATACAGGGAATTCCAATCCACTGCAGGGACCAATAGAACTACTATAAAATTTTATAAATTTGTCAAAGCATACTAAGGTCACGCATATTTTTTTGAAGTCTGGATTTATTCTATGTTTGTACTTAATTTAGAGAATAAATTTTTTTAAAAAGTTAGATACACAAACTATATAGCCATTTAAATATAAATGCATATTTTGTTAGTTGAGTTACTCCTTAGCTAATCAAGCTAATCTATAACAGATTTGATCTTGAGTTATTATATGCTCTCTCTAATTTTTGAATGGTTTTCCTGTATCAATAACTTCTGGTGAAAGAGACCATGGAAAAATGAGAAAAGTGGTACTGGGACTGGCAAAACTGGTTAATCTCAGAAAGCTGCTTGGAGAAACAAGTTAAGAGGTTTGTCATGATGATTGGCAGTGCCTGAGCATCCAAGAAAAACATCCTGAGGCTTGAATTTTCAAACTCCCAGAATATTCCAAAGGGATTTGCCAAGCTGTTCTACAGCTATTGCCTTATTCTGCTTCCCACACTGCCTGTCTCTCTTTTAAATTCGGTGTGATCTATCATCTAATATATTCAGCTATAGAAATAAAATCGTTGAGGTGAACATTTCAATACTGTTTGGTTCATGTGTCTTGATAAATATATAATAAGCTTGAACTTTGTGAAGAAATTAATATAGATTACTATTAAAATTTTAACATGACGGGTCTGCTTGTGAAGAAAAAGGAAAAGTAGTACTGATACATAGTAATGCTGGCAGATCTTTATATCTCTAAAAGATTTCAGTCTGTATCCTGAGATGGTATTACAGAAAGGGAAGTTTGTGAGAGAAAATTGCTCCCTGATGCAGTTGGATCATAATGTATTTGTTTCTCTAACCATTACCTTCTTATCACGTTATGAATGGAGGCATCACTTAGCACACCAGGTCTGTGTGCGCCTGGCATTCTGAACCTTAATCTGACTAATGCCCCCATTGCAAGATGTAAATAGATTACAAAGAAGAATTCAATATTTTCGCCTTTCTCCCACCAGAGCAGCCCACATTAGTTGTTTCCTGCCACATAATTGCATTACCTGCCAGGATGTGATCCATGGTTAATGGCAGTCACAGTCAACTGTCACTTTGCTTTTAGCCTCGGTCATTCAGTGTGATTTACATATTTAGCACCATGACAAGAACTAGTTCTGTCAAACCACTTGTGGAGGCACGGTACCAGCCTCTATCAAGAAAATAGGTTTTTAAATTTTTTCCAGAGGGACACCTTCGCCAAGGAGTAAAGAACGTATATATACACACAGCATCTATAAGGTTAGATTAATTAAATTTGTGAAGGATTTTTATGTCCTTAAAAATACTGACTATATTTCTGGGTCAGCACTTCTGAGAAATGATTTTTATTACCTGAAAAGGTAATTTTTGTTTTAACCTAATTTTTAAGAACAAAACAAAATTACTTTTGAGTGGTAGTGGCACATACCCGAGCAGTTTTCTATGAACCTGGCATGAAAAAGTTGAAAATCTAGTTTATCATAGTCGTTAACAAAACAAATATAATTTCAGGTAGAGAATCTTTAAACCCTATTGAAATGTAAGAAATGGTAAATTTTAGGAGATCTTATTTTTATGTGTAAGCAGATATCAATTTAAATGTACTTAAATCACTCAGGAAAGTTTCCTCCCGGGGGTGACTTGAATATCAAAAGATTTTTGAGGATGAAGGGTGAAGTTCTTTCATTGTCTTATTTTATATTTGGACTCTTCAGAAGCATGCCCAGTTTCCCTCACTACATTGTCTAGGGGAAGAGGATTAGACAGTTGCTAGCTGTGAATGAGAAATTCTCCATGCTTGGTTGAAAACAGTCCATCCAATGTCTCTGTCAATATCCTGATCTGTAAGCATAGGAAGAACTGCCTGATTCTAATCTGTTTTTCATACTTTCATCAGGGTATTTTTTTGTGCATGTGAAATGCAAATGTAATTATTTTTTTTTATGTGTTCCCTCATAAAGTTCAAGCTTGACTCTCTACTTTAAATCTTAAAATGGTCCTTTATCACCAACTAGATGCAGACACAGGTCCCTGTAGTCATGGGGCATGCTAGGTGCTTCACATTCTGGTCCTGCCTCCTGCCCTCTTTTCCAGCCCCATTTTTATTTCCATATTCCACTTGTATCGCTATGCTGTTCAACCACTTGGTGCCCAGTACCTGGCATCCTGCTTCCTCCCTGTCTAACACATATTCTTCACTCATCCTTCAAGTTTCTGCCCAAACAGGATGAACTTGACAAAGCAATCTCCGTCCCTCCACCCCCCCTTGACAAAGCAATCTTCCAGACAATGCCCGGAATGTTACCCCAGCCACCCCCCTGAACTCCTCAGAAGAAAACTTTCACCACTTCCATTCCACAGTCATTGGTACACATTGCTGTTTTTCTCAATTTTTCCATTGCATAGTTCTGAATCCCTGTGTCTTTCTCCCACACGTGCGAGGAAACCCTTCAAAGGAAGGGACCAGGGACCATTTGATCAGTTTATATCTTGTGCATCTAGTGAGGACCGTAAAGGTTCTCTCTCTAGGATGTAGACAGGAGAGCAAATCTGCTGTCCATAGAGCTTAACTAGGAGCTCTGTACGTATCTTCTGAAAGTATGAATCAGTGTAAATATTAAGTGAAGAAACCACTAGCTAAACAAATGTAGATCGTTGTCTGGGGGTTAAACATTTCTCTATCAATTTCTACATCTTGGGCTTTTTTCTCCCTAGGTAATTTAATTATGTTGACTATTTAACATTTACAACACTAGTTCTGTGTGCTTCATTTTTGGCATGTGGAAGAGAAGCAGATTCCATTTTCCTTAGTCATTTGGCAGAGCTAGATGGAATTCTAGTGTGCCAATGAAAGTGTTGAGGTTAGAAAACGCTCTGAACCTGAGATGAATAAGAATTAACAGCAATCTCTTGTTAGAGAAAACACACACGTGTGAACACAATTAAAAATATGTGTGTATTACTAAACTCTCCTTTGCGGTATTTGGGTTGGGCTTCTACCCTGGAATTCTTAGCTCCTGCCAATTTGACAGGGTCATCAATGGCACTATCTGCCTTGCAATTATCAAGGGCTGTAAGGAGTTTCTCTTGAGTGAATCACAAAATCATTAGCTTTTCTATCATTGAAAGAGTTTCCAGCTCTTCCTTCTGTTTTTCTAGACCGGTATCCCCAGGGTATCAGTGTCCTATCATAGGAATATATAGGATTTATGAAATCATTTTCCCCGTTTCTCAGGGAACTGGCTGATGGGGACCTGAAGAAACCTTGAGTTATCTCTGACAATAGCTCAACCTCTTTTCTCTCTGTATATCAATTTATCTCTCTGGACCACCTAATAAAATAAGGGACAAACTTAGGAAAATGCTGAGGTACAAATTTTGTACAGGGTTATAGAATGTTCTATGGGCGATAGGTTTTATTTATTAGTAAACTTGATACCAAAAGCTGCTCTTTGATTTTCATTATTGGCTACGTCCGAGTTTCTCTACTATATATAACCTGTCTGCTAAGTCTGAATTCTGATTTTGCTATCACACACTATATTTATGATAAAATTTTAAAAGTAAGAAATTGTGAAGGGATAAAAAACACTGAAGGAATGTATTAAAAACATTTTTCAAATATATATGCATATATGTACATGGAGAGAGAGAGAGACCCAAGGATAGAGAGAGCCATATTTGATTGCTTTAATTCTGGATTCCCAGTGTCTGGCACACAATAAGCACTGAAAAAATAGTTGTTGAATGAAAGAATAAAGAAAAGAAGGAAAGAAAGAATGTGCATTAGGTATAACTAGTTATTTTAAAGAGCTCTATCCATTTACTTATTTATAACTGAGATCAGAGTGTTGCTTGCCCTCTAGTGGTCTGTTTTAATGAAATAGGAAAATAAAACTTTAACCTGGCTTTTAAAAGATGAACATTTACTTGATAATATAAAGTATTTATAGATGGATAGTAGGGTCATTTTAATTTTTAATGAATATATGTCTAATAAAATTTTCTTTTGACAATGTTAAAATTTTTGCAGTGAAACATGTCAGGGAGAATTTGTGAAACCAAAAAAAAAAAAGGGGGGGGGCTTTTCCCTTTAGAAAGATGCAGATATTTTATGTTTGATGTTGATATCTTAAACCTGATAGTATTATATTTTAGGTATATCCCCAATTTGTTGTGCCTCAAAAAATATAGATGGAATTCAAATTGTGTTTCATGTCTTGCAAGAATCAATCAGGTATTTCACAGGTGGAAAACAAAATCTGTCTAACACAGGATTGTAATTATAGACATGAAATGCAGACACACTCTTCTTGTGGAATATTCTGATTATAGATATTTAGAAAACTACTGGCAATTTAGGCACCAGTGTGGCTGATTAATACTTACTTAGTTTTTAAAATATTATTTCTGTTGTTCATGTTTGGTTACTATTATGCAAATAATTATTTGGATGAAAATGGCCTTCTAGTCTAACATCAAGTATAATAATCTAATGAGAATAAAATTAAATGAACATTCATAAAAACATTATGAAGAATGTTTTTCTCTTAACAACTCTAATTGTCTAATAATTGTCTTTAGTCTACACAATTGCAATTATTTTTTAATTGAATTAATAACAGGGTATATACATTTTTAGTCAGCAGCAGTGGTTGAATCAGTTATTTAAAAGACTGGATGTCAATCTTCAAATTTTCATTAAATCTCTTTCTTTGCTTCAGTTTATAGCTTATATAATAGAAATAAAGATGGATTTTTTTTCTAGCTATAAGGCAGTACTTAGAAATTAGGATGAAGGATAATGTCTGCAAAAGAGCATAGAATTATTGACTAAGCGTCTGTATGAAATCAATCCATCGATAAGGAAGCTTAAAATAAAACTTTAATAAACATTGGATTATATTTCTTTGACTAACTGCCATCAGATACAGCAGAATAATTACACTGAAAAATGTGGGCAGATATTTTTATGGGCACTAAAAGAAAGCTTTTAAAAAATCTTTCTCTGGGCTTCCGAAGTTTTTAACTGATATAGTAACATAAGTGAGGAGTATACTTAATTAAATGTTATTAAACACTTTTTATTTGTATCATATGATATGTTGACCCTTTTACTTAATTGAAAATTGTTTCCACATTCTCAATTCTCTAGGATTTACTTGAACTCACTTTTGAAATTTAGAATTATAGTGAGAAACTGTGAATACAACAGTTTAAAAATTTAAAGATTTTCAGTTCTTTTCTTGACTCTTGAATGTTCGTGTCCAGATTTCTAATAGTTTCTAGAAGGAAAAAAATGTTTCATCTTGAAATAAATTTGGGACACTGTGTTTAATAAAAGCCGTTTACGGTAGGACTTCACAGATTATTATTAACACAATAATATTAATATTTAATTAACTAATGTGCATTATTAAACTCCAAGATGGGTTATAACATACAGCTCTGTCCAAGTTTGAGGAACCCTTTTTCTAGAAACTTTGTGCCACAAGCAATGCTTATCTGGTTCACCCTCTTTGGGAACAAAGAAGACTTACGTAGGGCATTGAAGAAAGAGTAGTAAAGGTGGACAGAAAAAGAAATGTTAAGTGAAGAGAGAAACATCAGAGTCACAGCAAGAACGAAAATATAATTTCCAGTATGTTTTATTAGTTCACCCTGACTGGACCAGAGGATTCATATTAGCAAATACTATTCATTGAATCTGGGCCGTTAACAGGGGCCAGACTGTCCAGAGCCTTGATGCCAGGTTAAGGGATCTGGGCTTCATACATTGTGTACAGTAAGCTGTTAAACGTTTTTAATGAGGAAATTGATAATAGTAATGATAACAGCAGTCATCATTTATTGAACACGTGTCTTAGGAACTTTTCTAATTGCCTTTCTTGTATTAACCCATGTATTTCTCACAACAACAGGAAGTGGCAGGTAGGAAATAAGGCAACAAAATACCAAGTAAATTTGACAAGATTAGTAACCTAGTGAAAGTTGGAGCTGGCATGCATGCATTCCCAAGCAGTGTGATTCCAGAACCGTTGCTCTTAAACTCTATTCCATGGTATAAAAAGTGTGGTATAAGGAGATTAAACTGGAATCATATGAAGGATGGATCCCAGTGGAAGTAGACTGGAAGAAAAATTGGTCGGTTCAGAGTTTCTTTCAGTAAACCAAGTGTGAGATCCTAATACAGAGTATTTTTCACTAATGTGGTGGTAGTGGAAATGTACAGGAAGGGGTGAAGTTCAGAGATTCTAAGAAGAAAACATTAATGCTGAATATTTTGACTTAATTGATGGCTTCACATTGATCTAGGGAAATAAAGGAGTTCCACGTATCAGTTACAGCTGACTGTGGCCTTTTGAACAAGACGATGGGAAGGATTATGATACCACTGACAAAACTGAGGAACTCATACGGAAGAAATACTTATAGGGGAAAATGATGCCTCTGAATTTTAAAGCTCTTTAGTTGGAAATGATGTCAGCATACTAGAATCATGCGACTGTCTATTGGGAGGGAGAAATGGCTATACAAAGGGAATTGGAGTCACCAGCACCATTGTGATTATTGAGATCCGGGGGAGGCATGAGGCTTTTTTAAGGCTAAGGAGAAGATAAGAGCCAAGGTTAGAGAAAGGGGTCTTGGGATCTGCTCAGTGTTACCAGTCTGTGGAAGAAGAAAAATCAGAGAAGGAAACTAAGAATGTGTAGAAAACAGAAAATGTATGTAATGTTGCAGAGGTTACATAGAAAAAAGATATTTAAAGTGACGACATCCAACATTGTTAAAGAGGACAAAGCGGGGGTGTGGAAAGGGAGAGAGCTGGAATGAGGGAGGAAGGGTTAAGCCATTTCATTGATTGGTCTGTTTGGCTGTCATTAGAAAGAACTTAGTCACTCCAGAGTTACCAGCTGTCAGTTATCTATCCTAATTATCTAATGGTGTATCATTAGCTCATTTTCTTCAGGCAGTTTAAATAGATGATCACTTTCCTTTGTATCTGTCAGTTAATTTGCTCAGTATGATATTATATTAGAGAAGAAATGAAATTGAATGTTTTATTTTTTTGGTATGTTCGATAGTCTCAAATTCATGAGAGTAAAAACTTTGAAAACTGAAAAATGCAACACATTTATTGGACCCTTACATCTTTATTGAATTCCTAACCTGTACCTCAAAATAAAATTGGTTAGAGTGCAATTTCTATTTATTTAGTGTATATGTATGTGTTGTGTATACACCTATATAAGTATACCATTTATTATGTCACTCATATTATACCTTGTTTGTATTATATTTATTAATATACTTGCACTCAGAATCTAAGAATGAAGACATTAGAAGACAATAAGAATGGAAGAAATTGAGATATATCCTGGATATTATCATTGCCATATACATAAGCAAGCATTTTATTCTATTTCATTCTTCTTATAGATATAGTACAACTTAAAAAAAAAAAAAACAGCTTGTTGATATGGTTTCTGATTAATTTTTCCCAGATCTACCATCTGTGTAGACCAACTACATAGTCGTTTTGTTAGGTCTTCTTTCCAATTAGCCTTTACTCAACATGCTGGGTTTTTTAAAAAATATAAGTAACACCTAATATGTTATTACACCAAAGACCACTCAAAATAGCAACTTTAAAATGTGTGAGTGACAGGATAAATTACTACTGAGTATTAGGGTTAATATCACTATCACCTAGGGGTAAAAAGCATCATGCCATGTTGGTGGTTTGGTGACATATTTTGACTGGAATGTGCTGCACTATTGGGCATCAGTCAAATGTAGTAATTTATGATAATTACTGAATCTGAGGCAGATAAAAGCAACATCGTAAATACAAATGCTTTCATAGCACTATTGCTCTGAAGTTAGTTCCCCAGAGTTGAATATCATGCAAGTACCTAATGGTTTTGCTTCTAAATTATTTTTTGATTATTTTCATATAACAGAATGTTTTCTATTTTGCATTTCTTGGGAAGGCCATAAAAATAAATTTAGCTAGTTGTTGAGATTACAATGAATTTATAATGAAAATACAAATTCGATGAATGAAGTAAATAAATGAAACATGATTTTCATCCTCTTCTTTTTGCCAGCTGTTAGGAGAAAGGATCCAGGTCAGCACATAGCCTAGTCTTCTCGTAGCATTCCAAGAAAAAAAGCCCTTAAGAGTGACTGTTCACCCTTGAAATGAGTTCAGTCTTGTGTTCTTTGAATCTGCTCTTGGACTTCCTCAGAGAAAGAGATAAAATCAAAGTTGTGACCTTAATGCTTCCTCTTTGCAGAAGACATAGTTTCTCACTTGCAGAAAATATGGTGTTGCTTTTTCAACATCCCCTATATTTCAAATAGAGGGGCAGCAGTTTCACCATTAGATGTAAGGTTATATAGACACATGTTTTTCCCCAGTAGCATAGTAAGTGATAAATTCATTTGGATATCATTAAAATTTCTAGAACACAAACACAATGTGCTCCCATAACCTAAATTTGACATGTGTTGAGGAGGAACTTTTCATAATAATGATCAAACCAATTTGCTTTACTTGCTTAAAATATTATGTCACCCAATGACAGGAAAAAAAAAAAAAAGTGTTTATAAGGCATACTGTATAATTAGGAAGTAAATTCCTAAGATATATGGCTAATACCGCAGGGTTTGAATAGCACCATTTCTAAAGCTGAATCGTGGTCTTTGATGAGAGTGGGCTGTAACAATGCAGGCTTTGAGAGCCTTGCAAAATCTCAATTAAGCTGCTGAAATGTTTCCACAGTTTATTTTTCTAGGATCTTTTCCATGACTGCTTGCTCATAAAGACCTGGTTGTGGAAGGAAATTGGGCAGGAACTCTTGAATTGGCCTCTTGTTTGCCTAGGTCTGTTGACCTGTACCAGGGTGGTAACACTTTGGGGGCCTTAAGTTGTTCATTTGCTACTGTTCTTAATCGATAAATAGTGATAAATTGTTCTCTGTTAACGAATAATTAAAATCAAATTCTAATAATGGACCAATTGAAGCAGGGAGCAAAATTTCGAAATTGAGAAGTGAATATTTGTTGATTTTTCTCTTTGAGTCCCTGCCATATCTAGCATTGTTATTTTCATTTTTTTAAGGAGAATATCAGGAATATTTGGATAAATAAGCTAAGCCCCTGAGCTTTAGACTGCTTGAACTTGAATAATTCAAAAAATATAGAAATCCTTTATTGAAAGTAATTGTAAAAAAATGAAAATTAAATATCATAAGGAAAGATCATCAAAATTATAAAACAGACCACCCCCAAATTTAAACTGAAATATATGACATCATGAAGCAGACATTAGTCAATGATTCACATAAGTGAGTGTATTACACGCATATATGTGTCTATATCTTTGCAAAATACATTTTTAAAAATTTTGGCATAAGGGTTAACTTTTCATTCCCTATTCTAATGTGTCAGCATCTCTTTTGAAACCACAGCTTGATTTTGATACTGTGTGTGTGTAGACTTGAAGTAATGTGTGTTTTTCTCCCATTAAAAACATTTTTTCTACTCATCTTCAAATAATAGGGGAAATCAGTAATGAAATACTCCCTAAATTATTCAATACCATGGTTATGATTATGATTCATGCTAGTTTTTTCAAGAGTACTATTAAGAAGTTGGGTTCACAAAGATGTGATTCATATAACAAATGTGTATGTCCTTTATATATATTTGCCACAGACATGGGGTCAGGAGGAAATGAGAGGTGCCCGAAAGGGACAACTGGGGATTTAAAGACAGGAGGTTAAAGAAATGCTTAAAATTTTCAGTTTATTTTGTGCTATATTTAGAAATGAGTGGTGGGGAAATTTGCTCAGAGGGGAATTCTGTTTGCAGTAAGAAAGGGGAAGAAGCCCTAGTGTAGAAAGGCAGAGAAAAATGGAGAACCTTTTCCAGGATCTGAGAACCGGGAAGTGCCTTCTTATATTACCATTTATTGAATGTTCATTATTTCATAGAAAATGTCAGTGGGATTTCAAGAACAGATGTCTTGGCTTTACTGTATATTGTGAATGGGGTTAAGATAAAATCATATATCGTAAAACCTGTAGGAAATAAATTTTCAGGATTCTTACTGATATTAGATAACGGTGATTGATTAACGTTAATTTGAAGTTCCTCTTAGGTTGATATGAAGTGATAATTAGGGGCTGAGGTGAAAGAGAAGAAAATGCCATAGGTCGGAAACTAAAGTTACATAAGGATACTAGTGAAAAATTTCCACTAAGTATAAGCAAAATGAAATTGGAGAGGATACAAGCAGTGTTCAGGGTCAAACAACAGTAAAGAATTTAGAGGATTGGGGGCGGGGCGTGCTATTTTATGCTTTCTAAAAGAGTTGGCTAGATGGTTTTGCATATTCTGCAAGTGAAAAGAGCAGAAATAAAATGAAAAGTACATAAATCATATGGCTTCTATTCTATTATTTTAGTGCCTCTTAATAAATTTGCTGAAGTTTTTATTTCATTTGGCTTCTGTTCTTCAATAATTTTCAGAAGGTTTGTGTCCTGATGGCAGCCAAACACTATTAAAAAAAAAGAAACTGAATTTATTGCATTAAGAGAAGATCACTCTAGCAGACAATAAATTACAATAAGAATCTAAATGAATGTCAACCTATTAATGTTCAGAAAGAGAAAAGTTAGATGTAGTGTCCAATAATTACAAATTTGAAGATAATGGAAGACATATGAATTAAACTTTTTTCCTCAATAGGAAGTTAAGATATGGAATACATTTTGGCAGTATTAATAAAGGTCAAATGAATTTTTTTATGAAGAAAGAGGGAATGTAAAACTAGTTAGAATCCAGCATAACATCATTTGAAAAACCTGGGATAGGAGATGTGTGGAGTCTTGGCAGGGTGGAAATTTTAAAGATTCTGGTAACATTTCATAACTCTACAATATTCAAAATAACCTGGACTGAAATTCATGTTTTACCCTAAAAGGAAGCTATGGGGGACGATTTTATTAAGCATTTAATGTAATGAAAATGTCTACTTCCATTGTTACTAATGCTAAAAATGGTGACAGGTCTATACTGAGTGCTGTCCGCAGGCAGTGAAGCCTGTGCTGAACATTAGAGGTTGTCATGTAATTACGTTCTGTAATTATGTCATGTTAACAGTTTGCAATTACGTATAAGTCAAAAACATGTTTGTGTGAAAATTATTTTTGTTACATTTCTAGCAGAGTTTCTGATCCCATTTTTACTCGGTGATCAGGGCTGAATCAAACCCACTGTAATAAAACAACCAACCAAACTAGGAAAAATTGTATTTTGTCAGTAAAAGATCAAGTGTAAATGCTCATTAACTTGTGTCAAAATTAGTGATGAAGTTTGAATACACCACCATGGTAAGAGTTTGAAAATATGAGTATTCTTCACACTAATGAACCACAGTTTTTGAATTAAAAAAAAGACCAGTTCTTAGAACCGTAATTTGTCAAAATAAGAGTAGGATTCATTTGTAATCTTTACTTGACATTTTTTATAAACTGAAGGAAATAAGTCTCCTCTTTCCTCTTACAGTAGGGTTTATCTGTGGCTGCATCACCACAGGCTTCCAATCAAGAAATAAACATTTCAGCATTTCCAACATAAGAGGAAAGGAGCTTTGTTAAACGTGCATATATTTCAAAAACTGTTTTATATGGAAGAAGTCATTCATCACTGTGAGAATATTGTCAAAGGTGGTATCAGATGTGAAATTCAAAACTGCCTCAAAGCTGAATCCTGAAAGAAGAATTGTAACAGACAAAAGAATCCTTGGTCCTACTCATGTTCCTAGGATTCTGATTTGCCTTTTTAATATTTGTACAAGTTATAGGGTGGTATTTTAAAAGCTATTCACTTCAGAATTATTTTATTTCGGATATATATGTACTAACAAGAGTCAAAGAATTTATTAAGTTAACAACAGTGATTGAGATGTTTGCAGTCTTTAGTATGTATCAATAATAACACTAATATTTGACAGGCTGGAAATGACATTTCAGCTATGAAAGGGTTCATTAAGCTAACCAGTAACAAAAAATACGTTGCAAGTGGAGATGGTTAGACTTCTTAGAAAGCAAACTCCTTTCAACTTGTCTTAATTAAATAGTAAAATTATATGTAAATACCATATTTAAAGAATGGTTGCTGACAATAAAAGCCCTATATAATGATCTGATTCCAACAGTACTGAGCCAGTGAAATCTGCTTCGAGCTGGTCCTTCTTTTAAAGGGCACAGGCACATTACAGAGCAGAGGACTAGCTGCATATATATCTTTAAGAAGGAAAATCTAATTGTACTATCATCTATTTCAGCATTTCAAACACAAAGCACTTTCCAAGAAGTAAAATAAGTACATTAATTTGTCCCTCTGTGTCAAGGCAGAATTAGAATCGCATCTCTTTTAGTGTCTGTGAATAAGGTTTTTTATCTCTAACCCAAATTACCTAAATTCGGAAAATACTTATTAGCACATAGGAAACAGCATTATTCTGGGAGTTCACTAATGGTCATGTAGTTCTATTTGTAATAGCTATTAATATTAGAACGCTGGAAAATTTATGTTTCCATGGTATAGCACATGGCTTGCCCAAGGGAAAGAATATACCATACTTGTATGTAAACCCAGTCAAGGTGATATCAATAGGACTGAATTTTCCCTCCTTAAATAACCAGTAAATGAAAATTACTCTCTAGTATTTCAAAGAAGAAAGTGCTAAAAACTATTAGCTAAAAGAGCTTTCTGCCTGACTGCATTAATTTCCTATTCATTTCATTAAAGAGAAAGTTTTGATAGAGCTTATAAATTACAGCATGTTCCTAGAAGACTAATAGCTTGAGGAAAAACATGTAATGGTTCTCCTTAATCAAAATAAGAGCAAGTTGTTGTTTATCCAGCGGAGGAACCCTGGATCAAGGGTACTCATTTTATTATTTCTATGGCAAATCAAAAGTAACCCATAGAAACATGACCAATGAAATAAGTATAAAAAGTTAGGAAAAAAACACTAATGTGGCTACGATAAACATAGTTTCTTGGGAAATCATCTATTCATTAACCAGCTTATTTATTTAGGACTTAATGTAGGCCATTTGTTGTGCTGTAAGCACTAGGGCTGTCATGGTAAGCAAAACACTTTCAGTCCCTGTTCTCGTGAAATTTATTGTCTGGGAGGACATTGAATGGGTAGGATGAGGCTTGTAGAGGCTTTTGACTCCTTTGAAACTGGAGAGCCTCTCACTAATATTCTTTGCGGCATAACAAAGTGCTAAGAATGAAACCATAATGGAAATTAATTTTCTATTAAAAAGAAACTATTACAGCACTTCTGTGAACTAGGGGTTAAATGATTGGCTGTTTATTTATTTAACAAAATAAACCTCCAAATTTTATATCATTTATATTGTCTCCATGTCAACTGGCTTTACAGACTACCTTTAAAGTACTTTAGCTACTAACGAGTCAGACACTAAAGGTGTATTAAGTGTTCGGAGGATGGAGGGATTCACCCTCATGTGCCTTCTGTTTTCTGACATGCAGGTCTGCACTTAATGGCCTAGGAGGTAGCCAGTTAACCTTTCTGAAACACAGCCCTGTCTGGTCATGTTAATCACAGTGAATGACTGTCCTTTCACTCCTGCTTTTTCCTCCCCAGCGTCTTCGCCTTCCATATGTGCACACACGTACCAGCTTCTAACTGGACATCACTGTAAACTCACCTTAATGGCTTAGGCAGATGTCTGTGAATGAGGAGAGGGGGCATTTGGGTGCGTTTAGTCTCTTTACAAGACTAGGAGTTTAGGCTTCCTGTGATTAACTGCTGTGCTCCTCCCTCCATCTCCCCACAACTTCACTTCTCTGGCCCAGATCAGTGTCAGTAGTTAAGTGAATCTGTTATATGAACGCTGTCTGTTGACCTTGCCTTCCTCATTGATCGCATGAACAGTGCACAGGAGTGAGGTTTCTAGGGAAGAGAGCTGTCCTGCCACTTGCCCTTGCCACCCTCCCTGAGATCACTGGGGTTTGCCACAGAGGTGTGGGCTACTTGTGCAGAAGCAGGACCTGAGAACACTCAAGGAACCACAAGGAAGCTGAAAGCCACATGCAGCCTTTCTCCATAGCCTGTGGGAATCATTTATAAAGGGAAGACAGCAGTCCAGTGGTTTGTTGGCCTTCAAAACATTCCTGAAAGGGACACTGACCAGATCCTCAGTTGCCTAAGGGTATCAAGCTGACTTTTTAACCTCCACCCATTACATCCAGAATATTCCTCCCACCTTGAACTCTGAGAATCACTGAAATTTGTGCTTTTTCAAGTTGGAAATAACATAATGAATGGGATTTGACCTAGAATAAGAAGTACATTTTGAAACTGTATGTCTGAAAATATTTTCCTCACTTGAGTGCATTTCACCTTGTACTTGATAAACTTACCTTTTCCTCCATGTCCATGAGGGGAAAAAGGTTTTATTAGCAAAACACTTTACCAATACAGAATGCTGTAAACTTGAATTTTTTTTCTTCTCTAAGCATAGAGAAGTGTTTTTTTTTTCATTTGAAAAGGACAACAGATATATGGCAGTAAAAGATAGAAAAGTATCAGCAGTTAAAGTAGCATTTCTCTGTGTCTCGCCCCACCTGAGTTTTCATGAAGTTTTTCATGTCACTTCACATAAATCAACTCTGAAATAAAATATTTAAATGTAAAATATGAACTTGCTTATAGTGATATATGACCCCCAGAAAAAATTATATTTCCCAATCAGAAAATATTTTGGAAGAAATAAAGTTATGTAACAGAAGGGATTTTTTCACAGATTTTTAAAATTCCAAATATGTAGAGATTGGCTCAAAATTTGAGCTACAACCAATCTGTGGAGAAAAAATGCTACAATTAAGTGATAGTATTAGCTAACAATTGTATACACATTAAAATTTTTACAGCACTTTGACAAATAATATCATTTGGTATCTTTAGAGAAGATAGCATGCTTTTCTTATGTAATACTTGTCAATTAGTCAGGGAGGAATGTTGTATTTTAAGTACAGCTACTCTTGTCCTTCTTCCTTATGACTCCCTGAATGATCTTTCTTTTTGCCAAAATAACTACTATAATATATTTCTGATTTGAGGTTAGAAAATAAGAAATTCAGTGATTATAAAAATAGTAGGCAAAATTATGCATGTTCCTCAATAAAACAATCTAAAAGGAATAATTATTTAAAATGTTGTAATCTAATTCTACAACATTCAGGGAATAATAATAAGTAATAGCTGCTGTTTCTTAGTTCTTTACTGAGTTTCAGCATCTGCGATAGGTGCTTCATAAATTAAGTCTTTGAGGTTTGAGAAGCCTGAAAGGTATATATTATCATTCCCATTTTATAGAGAAGAAACAGTCTAGTTAAGTGGTATTGGAGCAATTACGAAATCTAAACCCAGGTCCGTGAGATTGAAAGATTGTGGTTTTAGCATTATTCTATGATTATGATTTATCTGATCACTGAATGAAATATTATGTAGCTACTTAAAAGGTTATCATAAAATTATGTGAGATTATCTGAAAATGCCTATGAGGGAGTAAATAAAAATGTAGGTCACAATAAGATGCATATTTTTAGAAAGACTGGGGAAAAACATGTAAGATGAAAGTACTTTCTGTATTATGCTTTCTTTTCTTTGCTGTACTTTCTAAACTTTCCTTAATATCATCATAATTATATTGTTCATAAATACCTATCTTTAAATAATAAGTGAATCAAATGGCTGAGTGATTAATGAGTGTGTGGAGAATATTAATTATTATTTGTGTTTCCTGTGTGCCTTTTGTACCATGAGTTTACACTTACTACATTAAGCCTTACAATTTGTTTACACTCCTAGGAAACCGTTAATGATTTCCACACGAGTGTGGGATCCAGGATCCAGCATGGCCTAGAGTGTTCACTTAAATATACCCCAGGTGAATGACTGTTGAATAAACAAGGGTCTTTCTTAAAGCCCATTAACAATACAGAGTTCAAGGAATAAGCATAGAATTAATGAATATAATCTCTCATAAATGCCATACATTACATATATCAGTATGGGTTTGTATTTCAAAAAAAGTATAAATATATATTTCTTGTTATACTTGTTTTCAATGCTATTGTCACTTAGTGCCCAATATTTATGCCACTTGATCAAATTAGAGTTATCCTGGATATGAATAATGTCTCTATTTTAAACCTACGGTGGGCTAAAAGTGATTCTTTTGTTAGTAGCAAACTTGAAAATATTTTAGGTTAAAACTTACAAATGGGCTGAAAATGTGCAGTTTATAGTTTCCTAATTAAAATAAAAACAACCTATAATTATTTCTAGTTCTGTATTCTTCAGATATTTAACACACCACAGTATTCAGATATGGTACAGTTTGAAATACAGTCAATACTTTTAATTTCTTATCGGATACTAATATACCTTTTCTTGGCCCATCTGGGTCATTCACTAGTTTGAAAGAGAAAAGAAAAAGGCCATGAGACACATTTGGTTAAGTCCTAATTTCTGAGGCTCACTAAATGTCTCTGTTGAAAATTGGGAAAAGCTAAAGCATGTAAGTGGTGTGCATACACAGGCAACAGAGGAGGCCACTCTGCTAAGTTGATAAGTAAGGATTTATGCAAACTAATTTATGTATAGAATGGCCAATACTGTTTTTCTCCAGAATAGTGTAATATCCCAGGCCTTGGATTTTCAGTTTTCTTGTAGTAGTTTTCCACTTAAAAAATTTCTTTAACTAACATTTATTGAATTGCTCCTATGTGCAATATAAATGGGGTAATAATGTATGTATGACACCTTGGAAAGGACAAAGTCCTATACAAATGAAAAGTCTTGCTATTAATATTAATATTATGTCTCTGAATAATTTCTAATTTCTCCAGATTACAGAGTGTTGCCTGTAATCTGGATCCTTTGTCATGCATTTGAACTTTGATAAATCCTTACATTAAAGCTTCTTATTTTTGGCCCTTCGTGCTGTTGCTGCTGTAATCGACAGAGATTTCCACTAGATTCATAATTTAAAAATGAAGATGACTTGAGTTGGCCACTAAAAGAATATGAGCTTTACAGTCAGAACTCCAGATTTTAGGTCCTGGCTGTACCATTTAATAACTGTTCAAACTTGGGCCTCTGTTTACTCTGCTGGAGTCTTAGTTCCCTGCCCATAAAATATGGATTATAACCTGTGTCTTAATTTACTCGCTGATATTGTTGTGCAAGTGCAGAGAAATAGTATATATGAAACTAATGTTATCTTAATGATAAGTACATATCAGTTATTATCTTTTTTATTTTAAATATGTGGATCTCAACTCCGTGTAATGTCCACCCTTTTCCTCAGAGGTTCTATAAATGCCAAAAAAAAAAAAAAAAAGTCAATGCTTAATTTGATCTTGAAATTGACAAACTCCTCCCTTCTGGTGTTAGAGACAACAGCTTTGTCAATTTCAGGGCACCCTCTATACCCCAGCAGAACCTGACCTCTATCTATACTGGTACAATTTGTCTGTCTTAAAACTGACCAAAGCCGCAGGTGATATCCAAAAGGAATATCCTATTGTTAAGAACATTCACAATAGAGGAGAGTGGGAAATGTGTTACAATCTTCATTTCAGTTAGGCTTGGAAAATACAGTATTATGTAGAAAGAGAAAAATAGAGAGCAATACTTTCTTCTTTCCAGCTTAATGACTTGCTAATTTCCATTAAAAATAATTAGAAATACCCGTACAAATGACATGCACAAGTGTATGAAAGTGGGTCACTTTTGTTACATTTGGAGAAATATCCTATATAAATCTAATTTCCAAATAGCTCTATACATAGGAACCATATGTTTTATTATAAAATATTCTAATTTATAATGAAATCAACTTTTCCTCAATTTTTTTCAATCAGTTTTAAAGAAAGGTAATAGTTACTTCTGGGTACTAAGTTTAATGAAGACACTCACAATAGGTACTGACTTAAAAAATTGTATCAATTCTGCACTTTAAAAGCATACGAATACGTTGTATGAACATCTTCATTTTAAAACTGGATTTTAAAATGTTTTAAGTTTAGCTAAGATTTAGTTTCATAAGTTTTGATTTTAGCATTGTCTTTTTGAAACAGAAAACACCCCTCCTTCCTTCATCAAATTTGCTTTTTCTCATCTAAATTTTACATCAGTAATTTTGAGAATTCCATTTAATGTGGGAAAGCATTCCAAACAGATGTACATTACATACACTTTATTTGATAAAAGCATTGAATTCTCTTAACTATATATAAAGGTGGAGGGGCGGGGAATAGCAACAAGATCTGAAAAAGATCTCTAAGGCCCGAAGTAAATTATGGGGCCTTTTTGGTCTAATTTTTAACATCTGAAAAATCTCATCAATAGTAATTTTTTTTTTACAGTTTCTTAAATCTTTGAATGAATTATGGGTTGTTATTATGCCAGTTGAATATCTGAATATACAGACCCACCTTGACACTGTCATTAAATTATAAGTGGTTTGCTCTTTTATAAAATGTAAATGGATTTAAATATCATTTGATTTGTGCTTTTACATTCTCCAAATAGTACCTAAAGCCTATCCAGTGATTTAAGCTCTATTTAGTCGATCTTTTTTTTTTTTTACTCACTGATCATATGAGTGATTTTTCTTTCTTGCCCTTTTCAATCTGGGGAACATTTTTTAAGAACCTTAGAGTGAGTCAAGATAACTGACTCCTGCAGTTTTAATATCTCCTTATTGAATTTTGATATCATACTTTTGATTTAATCATAAAATATACCATATATTTGGCATGTTTGGCAGATTCAATTTTTTAAAACTTAAAAAATGGCATTGTAGTTTAAATAGAATACTAACTGGGAATGGTAGTGGAGATTTCCTATCTATCATTTGCTTTTAGATTGTTTATTAATAACAGGATTGGCCTTCAGATTGGAATATTGTTGATCAGCCAGACATCTTTAACTTTGAATTTAAAAATTAATGGTTTGCAGAGATCTCTGAAACAAGCAGGAATATGCAACAAGTTTTGTCAACATTTTAAAAATTCCTAACCCAGTTACCAGATGCCTTAAAAATGTACAACTTTTGCCCTACAGTACATGTTGGAAATTAAAAGAAAGATTTATTGAAAAGCAAGTAGTGCGTTTATTTTTTACCATTTATATTACTGTTGGCTTTTTCGCAGATTAAAAAAGCCGTTCAAGTTTAATAAAACTCACCATCTATTGTTTTCGTCCACTGACTAAAAAATGCATTGTTGGGTAAAGACATTTAGAAAACCCTCTTTATTTTTTTTTAAATTTTTTATTGGAGTAGTTGATTTACAATGTTGTGTTAGTTTCAGGTGTACAGCAAAGTGAATCCCTCTTTAGAAAGAGTGTACACACTAGAACCTTAATTTGAAATTTGGTGTTTAACAGGCTGTTTCTAACTTACATTTCCTGCCATCCTTCCAACCAGGAAGTTCTGCGTAGTAAGTGGATTGTTGTACTCACAGTTTTCCAAAGAGGTTTTGTGAATTCCTCCTTCAGAGCCGTATCCTTACTCTTGGTTTGGGATTTTTTGCACCTTCTTTCCACTCCTTTATGGTCTCAGATTCTAGCTTTGGGAGCAGCTCGCTCATCCCTGCTATCCGCAGCCCATGGTCATTTCACATTTATCTGAAATTATATTGCAATTATTATCTCTGTTCTGATTTGGGATTAAGCTTATATTACCATATATTAATGTACCTCTAAAGCTGCCCCCCAGTAAATCGTCATATGTACTTATAAATTCTCTCCAACATATATCCCAACATGTAATAGCGGTTTAATAAATATTTGTGAGCTATTCTCTAGTTGAAAAGAGTAGTATGAATCAGTTAAAATCAGAATCATTTATTAATGTAAAAGAAATAAAGCTCTTTACTACTATATATATGTCTAGCTATCCGAGTACTACCTAATAGGAATCCTCGGTCAATTAATACATAAATGAGAATGAAGTAAAATAAACCTAAAAATCTTATCTAAGTTAATTGAAAAGCTTGTTCTAAGTTAAACATTGCATTTGTAGGAATTTACTCTGCTGATTTCATTATGTGATGAATTTATCTTAGAACAACAGTAAACTTGACCATGGGCCTCTCCACTAGTAAACTAATGTGCATTAACGATGAAGTTCAGATTTTTTTTGCATGATAACATGGATGAAAGATTAAATTTATTTTTTCCTACATTGAATAAAATATACTTTTGAATCTTAAACAGGGTTAAAAAAATGTTTAAGGCACAATGTTACCTAAAGACAGAATCTTTAAGCTATCTGGTATATGTTTTGAGAGTATCATTAAAAAAAAAAAGAGCAGAAAATTCAGGTTTCTAATGCTGGAAAAGGAAGGCTCATAACTGTGGATAGTTTCTGCTAAATTGATTACCTATTATTTTTAACAAGATGCAGAAACAACTTTTTAAGTTATACAACAAAGTATTGCAAACAGTCTTTTTAAAAAAAAACTAACAATAAATGGTGGAAGCATGATAGAAACAAACACATGAAGAGTCCTGAGCTATCATAATCTTGGCTACTCAAATAGTGCAAGAAAAAAAGTACTTTATTAAAATAATGTGGGTAAGCATAAAATAAAAGTATAATTCATCCAAAACCCCTATGACTATATAAACAGCATAGGAAATATATCGCATTTTACATTAGAGATTTATTTCTGTCATTCATTTCCTTTCTTCTTCTCACAACTACACCATCTCCCTCACACACATAGACACAAGCAAACTTTCCTATAAAATTTTGCACAATGAATGGTAACTAGATAACTAATGAACTAATGTCAAGAGCTTCAGTATATTTCCTTAATCTTATATGCACATATTGATATAAGCCAAAATTTTCTGGCTAATCTTGATGTTAACTAAACAGTGCCAGGGATAATGACATTTTAGTATTTGTACACATATTGATATTCAAATGGCAATTTCTGTTTGAGAGTAGACTGAATCAGTAACTGTCTCAGGAATGTCTTATTTTAAAAATGGAACAAAACAAAATGAAGAAATAAAATCATTTTCTTTGGAACTCAACACTAACATTTCAATATTTATAATTTATAGAATACTTTCATGTAAATTATCTCATTTGATCTCTGAAACTATCTTAGGTGATAATTATCATTTCTCACTGGACAGCTTGGTAAATGGGTTCACTGACGAGTGAATGAATCTGGATTTGGGTACATGCTCTTTGTGATTATCTAGTGGTCTTCTCTCTCTATCACAACGTCACAGTAAACAGAATGAATTGTCTCAGAAATATAACGTCTTTTTCTGACTTGCCCAATTTTCCACATATAGGTCTTCAAAATGTTCATTAAAATCACATATCTTTGGCCTCTTTGCCGAAACTGAATGTTTATTATCCTAAATTCTGCATATTTTTTCCCTATCAGTGAGTGACTGTGATCACTTCTACGAAATACTGACCCTTTTCCATCTTTAAAATGGCAATACAGTACTATACTGCATTTGTGCCTGTGATTATTTTGTCAGTCTCCAGTTAAATATTACTATGTTCACATTTTTCCTTGTTTCATGCAAATAGATAGATAGCTATTGGGTTGGCCAAAAAGTTCGTTCGGGGTTTTCTGTATGAAAAACCCCGAACGAACTTTTTGACCAACCCGATAGATAGATAGATAGATAGATAGATAGATAGATAGATAGATAGACAGACAGACAGACAGACAGACAGACAGAAAGAATAGATAGATAGAATATATATATATCACTTTTTTGGCCGGTCACTGAAAAATGTTTTATTTGCCAATATTATAACCTTAGAAAGGAAGCAATTTGTATATTCCCTCTTATTTTTGTGGTACCACCTGCCTATTCATTTGTTCATTCACCAGATATGTATTAAGTTCCTACTCTATCCCATGAGCTAAGCATTGGGGAATTAGATAAACCTAGTTGCTGTCATGAAGACCCTTTTATCTAGTGGGAGAAAGAGGAAATATATAAAAATCACAGAAATAAAGTATATTCTATAATTGATCTAGTACAGTGAAATGAGACCTGCCTGGGTATGTAATTCAATAGTTGTTCAGTTTAAAGCATTTTATACTTACAGAATATTTTATCTTTTAAAGTGTTTTGTTGTTTATTTTTTAGCACAAATTAAAAACTGAGACAATGGACTAGGTCTTAGATGTTCTTTTAATCAATATTACTAATGGATACATGTTTTCAGAGACAAAATTTTCCTCTTAGTAGGAATATTATTGACAGATAACTACTGAATGGTAATTTTCTTTTCCATTTATATTTGTAATTATGCTGACATTTCAGTAAGGTTTTATTGAAGCAATAAGGTCACTCACTAAAATGCAGATGATGAATCTTATAATAGTGTTAATTATGTTTTATTTCATACATATAGACATGCAGAATCTGAGTCATAGTCAAGATGTTAATTACTTTATAAGGATTAGAATAAATTAATGTAGGGGCTCCTTTTATGTATTAATTAAAAGTTCACAATGGGATCAGCAATTCAGGTAAGCAATAAAATGTGGTTGAATGCTTATTTCACTATGAACTTCAGGATGTTTATTGGCAGAAATATCTTGAAAAGTTCAAAATATTTAGCATTGTCACATTTTAATGGCTTTTTCCCTTTGAATTACTTCTATAAAGACTTTTGGTAACTTGCTGTATTTGAATTTGACCCTTTCAACCCCTTCCATCTTCTCGAAATACTTCTTTTGACTGCTCTGAAATTATATTCTCCTTTCATGTTTCCCTCCATCTCTCTACCTCTCAGATCTTTTTTTCAGTCTCCTTTTCTGACTCTCCTTTTTCTTTACAACTGTTAAGTGTTGAGGTCTGAGAGCTCCATCCTGAGTCCGTCTCTGGTCTCTATCTATGTATTAAGGCTTCCACATGTATTATTTCAGTTGTGTGCCATGACTCTGATTATCTTTTTTAGGTAATCTCATTTAGTCCCATGGATTGAAATTTCAACTCTATGATGATGCCTCCTAAATTCAAAATTTCAGCCTGAAATCCAGAATCCCATAGTCAACTGCATATTTGATATCTCTACCTGGAATAAGCTGTCCATGACAGAATTCTTGATTTCTCTCCCTTCTTCCTTCACCCCAGAACTCATCTTCTGCATCCCATCTCACTCCTCATTTTCTCACTGTGCACTTCACCATTTCTCACTGAGCTCCACTTGCCTTCATTCTGTTCCTTATAAATGCCACTGTACTTTCCACCTAGAGCCTTTGGTTCTTCTGCCTGCAATTCCCTGTCACCAGAAATTGACCTCTGCCTTCTTAACAGGCATCACTATTGCATTACTCTATCATAACTTCTTAGATCTTGAAAAATGTATTTCTTACTTATTTCCTTCCTCCCTTCCTCCCTTACCTTCTTCCTTTCCTGAATTCTCTCATTTTTATTACACTGTTATACCCTCATCCCCTTTGTTCATAACACAATTTAATGTAGCAGAGAATAAATAAATATCTGCCAAATGGCATGGTTTAGTCAAATTCTCATTTTTCTAACTGATCTTTTCTTTTCTGAGGCTACCACAGAAAGCTGGAGGGCATGCATATCCATGTGAGAGTGAACTACTACTTTACCTAACGTTATCATTATCTAAAGTTATCTAAATATTTGAAATATTCTGTGCTAACAGCTCTTGCTTCCTCCTGAGACTGTGAATAGAATTATTTCCAGATGGTCCTGAAGTTTCAGCATATTGCTACAGTTAACAAAAAGCTTTTGTAAATGTTATATTAACCACTAAGGAGCATGTGCTACCATTAATTTGTGTTATGAGTTCCTGTTGTTAATGGTAGAATTTGCCTGTACATGCATTTTTCTCCTTAAAAATCATATATAATAATTGGAGTACTGGTTGCGAAGAATCACAGGTTCCAAAGGATTGACGTTGCAGTACTCAAAAACATGTTAGGTATGCCTCTTAGCAAAGAACTAATTTTCAGAAGTTATGGAAGTATTGTACTGTTTGATCTTAAGAAAAATTTCTTTTAAAAATCTCCTAAAACAAAGCTAGGAAGACCTGGATTATTGTTGTTAGGGAGTATATAAAGTGTAATTCAGTTATCTTTTTCTTTTCTTATGTTTATATCAAATAAATTAATGGAAAATTCTCTTCAGAACATTATATTTCTCTTTGTTACTATGAATAATAATATTATGAATAATAGTAGCAGCATATTGCATTCAGTAGTACACTATTTTTTGAAGTTCTTTAATGTGAACATAAATAAAGAAATAAGTTTAACATCAATATTCCTGCTATTGCCTTCATTATTTCCAGAACATTTCCAGGATAGAGTATTTAAAAAGTCATTTGGGCTCACTGTAGTTTGACTGAAGGAAGCTAAAGATTGCTTTATTGATTGGACCAGTGTATTAATCGAAGAAAGAAGAAAGGTTATCACAGAACATCTGAAAAATTTTAAAGAAAATAGGATGGGATTTACTAAAATTCTCTTCCACCTACCTGTAAACAGGTAATTTAAATGAAAAAGACAAACTTAAAATCACCAGGAGGAAGGAGTTAACCAATAATGAATTCAAGGTCATAAAGTATACTTACTATTTCTTTACAAGAACCTAGGGCTATAGTTTCTTTTGCTGCTTGCCAACTTATACATGGTTACCAGGGAAACTTCCTGTTCTAAATTATGCTGCATGAAACTTACGTGTATTCTCTTAATTTAGACCCCATATTTAGATTCCATTTAAAATAACTAGGATGTGGTAGGAAGGAGTTCTCTAATATATCATTTAATATTTGTAGTTTCTTTCTTAAAAAGAAAAACTTTGGTGGCACGTAAGTGTAATGCTATAAATCAATAGATAGCACGTTTAACCATCTCATAAATCTAACCAGTCTGGTTTCTTTGTCTAAATAGAATAAATTAGGCAAAAAGCAGTGTTTTAGTTTGAGTGATTTTATGTATGAATATTAAAAAGTATACCACAGAGTATAGTATTTATATGGTATTTCCCTTTTGTATCTCTCGTGGTAAAATATGTGCTGGAGATTTGTGGGCATATTTTCAAATGGGAATAAATATTTGTAGAGTCTTAGAGAATATGGTACGTCTGTCCTTTATGAAAACCTTGTATTCAGGTATTAGAGATGGCTATTCATTCACATCTTTGTTCATTCAACAAGCACATACTGTTCACTATCAGGTACAAGGCAATGTGATAAATACAAAGGATCCCAAATCAAATGTTTTAACATTCTCCTACTCTTAAGGAGACTAGCAGGAAGGATGGCAATAAATCAATCATCATAGTACATTGTGATAAATTCTATAAAAGGGAAATATACTGGGGGCCAGGGGTCATGGTGGAGGAGCATTCAGATGAGATGGTAAGACTCAGGACCATCTGGGTTCTTCCAGGATCTGGAAGAAGAAATACATTAAAGACTTTTTAAGCCAAGGAGGAACTCAGATGATCAGATTTGCATTAGAGAATAACTCTGATCGCAATGTAGCGGCTGATGGGGATGAGTCCAGATTAGAGATAAGAACACAGTGTGCTTGGGAAACCTCTGTGTTATTCAAGTTTGGGTGATGAGAACCTGAATGAAGGCAGTTGCAGTAGGAATATCAAGAAGGGATGCCAAAGGGTGTTGACATGGCAATGATTTGGAGTCAAAGACTGTTAGAGAGGAAAGAGACTGTAGATAGTGAACGCCTGTATTTTATAGGTTAGGAAAAGATAGCCTAGAAAGTGATGCTTACATATAGTTTAAAACTTAGATGGAGGGGATATTGTCAGTGGTGAGTATGCAGTATTTTCAGGAACATTTTGTATACTGGGTTAAAATAATAAAAACTTTCTGTAATGGTTATAAATTATGAAATTATATGTTTAATTTCTTTCATGTATATTTGACATTTTGAAATTGAACAAATCAGAAACTAAAAAGGTAAAGACTGATTTTTAAAAAATCAAAGCTGATTAAATCAGATAAAAATATTTCAGCAAAGGGTGCCCCTTAAGAAACCTGGTATTTTTCAGAAAAATATTTTTTAGAGTTTGTTTCTGACATAAATTTATAAAAGCAGTTAATGTCATCTAACATTTTCTTAACTATAACAATATTCTTAATGGAAAAGATAATGGAAGGTTATATAATAAAATGCATATTTGAACCTGTGGTTATTCTGTTCCTAGTATTACTCATAAAAGTGACCATCTGGATAAAGCAGAAATGTAGTTTACAGAACCCTAGCTGATACCTTGACCCTTTAAACCCATAGCTGAGATTTAATTTCAAAATAAATTATAGAAAAATATGATGACACAACATCAACATCTCTTTTCTTTTCCCCTTTAAAAATAACTAAAACTCAGGATGTATTGCATATCTGGCCTCTATTAATTTAGGACCATTTTATAATCATCAATATGATAATCATTCAGTTTTAAAGTACTTATGTTGTGAAATGCACAGAGAAAATATGAGTATTCCACTGACTTGTGAGGAGGGAGTCTATATTATATAATGTTATGACACTGTTAATTTACTTTGGAACCACATGAAGGTCCTTATACATCGTGTTTTTCTAAACACCATAAAGTGCATACTTCAGGCTGTAGGCATTGATCTTAGAAAGCTCAATAATTTCTTTATTTGATCATGACTCATGTGCCTAGCATAGATTCTCACACATCATTGTTTCCTTACTACATTTTTGCTAAATAAATAGCTTATGATATTTAACTTTAGGCACAATTTTAAGCATAAGTTACTTAGTATCACTATTATAGACATTGTCATATTCTGTCTCAGCATAAGATATCTAGTAATTCCCAATGCAGTTTAGTGCAGTGAGTTTTTTAAAATTATATGTCTTTTTATTGGAAATCATTGCTGGAACATGTAATTAATAACATACCATGTTGCATTAAATGGAAATTTATGTATTTTTTTCAAAATATATGCTCATACTAAAGAAAGGAAGGCAGAATATAAATGTCAGATATTCATCACTGCATTTGTTTTGAGACCACTTTATAGGAATTACATTGCATCAACCGAAAGAGATTATATATGCTTGGATGAATTATATTTGTCATTTGCTAAATATTTTGTAAGCAAGGACAAAAGTTTAGAAAGTGTTTTCAGGTTTAAAAATAATTTCTTATCAAGATAACAGGAATTTGTCAAAAAGTTTGGTTTTACCTTCAAAAATTATCCAGAATCTCGCCTCCACTCCTCTCACCTTGGTCTAAGCTACTGGCATCGCTGGACTGAGTCATATTTCCTAACTAGTTGATTTCATCGGAACAGACCAGGCTTTTGCAGCAATGACTCTCAACTCTCCAAACCTCACTGGCTTAATACAAAAAAATTCGTATATCATTTTTTAAAAAATTGTATTGGAGTATAGTTGATTTACAATGTTGTGTTAGTTTCTGCTGTACAACAAAGTGAATCAGTTATACATATACCTATACCCACTCTTTTTTAGATTCTATTACCATATAGGTCATTACAGAGTATTGAGTAGAGTTCCCTGTGCTATCCAATAGGTTCTTTTTTTTTTTTTAATGTTTTATTTATTTATTTATTTATTTATGGCTGTGTTGGGTCTTGGTTTCTGTGCGAGGGCTTTCTCTAGTTGTGGCGAGCGGGGGCCACTCTTCATCGCAGTGCGCGGGCCTCTCACTACCGCGGCCTCTCTTGTTGCGGAGCACAGGCTCCAGACGCGCAGGCTCAGTAATTGTGGCTCAGGGGGCCATTCGCTCCGCGGCATGTGGGATCTTCCCAGACCAGGGCTCGAACCCGTGTCCCCTGCATTGGCAGGCAGATTCTCAACCACTGCGCCACCAGGGAAGCCCCAATAGGTTCTTATTAGTTATCTATTTTACATACAGTAGTGTGTAGATGTCAATCCCAATCTCCCAATTTATCCCTCCTCCCCTTCCTCCTTGGTAACCATAAGTTTGTTTTCTACATCTGTAACTCTATTTCTGTTTTGTAAATAGGTTCATTTCTACCATTTTTTATAATCCACATATGAGCAATATCATATCACATTTGTTTGTTTTTATTACATTTTTTAATTTTTGGCTGCGTTGGGTCTCTGTTGCTGCGCGTGGGCTTTCTCTAGTTGCAGCGAGCGGGGGCTACTCTTCGTTGCAGTGTGCAGGCTTCTCTTGCTGTGGAGCATGGGCTCTAGGCACGCGGGCTTCAGTAGTTGCAGCACGTGGGCTCAGTAGTTGTGGTACGCAGGCTCTAGGGCATGCAAGCTCAGTAGTTGTGGCCCATGGGCTTAGTTGCTCTGTGGCCCATGGGATCTTCCTGGACCAGGGATTGAACCTGTGTCCCCTGCATTAGCAGGTGGATTCTTAACCACTGCACCACCAGGGAAGTCCCTCATATGATATTTGTCTTTCTCTTTCTGACTTATTTCACTCAGTATGACAATCTCTAGGTCCATCTGTGTCGCTGCAGTGGCATTATTTCATTCTTTTTATGGCTGAGTAATATTCCATTGTTTATGTATATACCACATCTTCTTTATGCCTTCCTCTGTTGATGGACATTTAGATTGCTTCCATGTCTTGGCTATTGTAAATAGTGCTGCAATGAACATTGAGGTGCATGTATCTTTTCGAATTATGGTTTTCTCCAGATATATGCCCAGGAGTGGGATTGCTGGATCATACGGTAGCTCTATTTTTAGTTTTTTAAGGAACCTCCATACTGTTCTCCATAGTGGCTGCACCAATTTACTTTCCCACCAATGGTATAGGAGGGTTCCCTTTTCTCCACACCCTCTCCAACATTTATTGTTTGTAGATTTTTTGATGATACAATTCATGTATCTTATTCGCAAATGTCTACTTTATTTCGACAAGATGAAAGGGGCTGGGGACAACTTCTTACAGTCATTCAGGGATCCAGGCTGATGGAGGCTGCACCATTCACTGTCGCCAGCTGA
The DNA here is from genome assembly GCF_949987535.1 of Balaenoptera acutorostrata. Lineage (NCBI taxonomy): Eukaryota > Metazoa > Chordata > Mammalia > Artiodactyla > Balaenopteridae > Balaenoptera > Balaenoptera acutorostrata. The sequence continues at coordinate 16,172,560 of NC_080068.1, read as the reverse complement.
AGCAGTAGGCGATGAGACTGGAGAATCCTAGAGCATAAAAGTGACACAGGCCACTACTGCTCCCATCTCATTGTCCAACCCCAGTCCTGTGGCCCCGCTAACTGCAGAGGGCCTCGGAAACGTACTTCTTGTATGCCCAGGCAGAAAAAAGGGACAGGGAACTCCTGAGCACTGATAACGTCTTTACACCTGTTTGGAAGATCAAACCCTTCCTTGCTTCAAGACAATCTCAATATGGTAAAACGATCATTTTAATGTGTCAGATCATGTCATTCTTCTGCTTGAAATCATTGAATGGCTCCCTATTTCACTCAGAGGGAAAACTAGTGTCCTTACTATGAACCACAAAGCCTAACATAGACCCTCCTGCATGACTCACTCCCTCACTTCCTTTAGGTCTCCTTGTTAGAGAGGCCGTTCTTCATCACCATTCTTTATTTTTCTCAGTGCCACCTACCACTCTTTGATGTACTATGGTTATTGGTTTTGCCTATTTATTGTTTGTCTCTTGCTACTAGAATGTAAGCTACAAAAGGGCAAGAACTGTGTTTACTTCACCCCAATGCCTAGAATGGTGCCTGACATGTTAGAACATGAATTAATGGATGAATGAATGAATGGGAGGCCCCTAAGAATTGTACTGAGAATCTCATTTTCTCTGTATAGTTAACTTGTTTGTCACGTATTATTCTTCAAGAAACATATTTTCTTTTATTTTTTCCTTGATTTTTTTCCTTGTTTCTGAGGGTATCACTAAAATTAGTTATACACAGACTTGCCCCATGCTTAATGGGATCCAGGTTGAAAACAGTAAAAATGAGAAATCAAAGGAAAACCTGGGATACATTTACTTTATTCAGAGATTGTATCAAGGGGAGCAAACCTGCAGGTCAGCAGAGGCCTGATTTGGGGTGACTTTTTTAAGGTAGCTTCTGAACCGTATAGAATCATTAATAGAATATAGAACCATAAATGGATCTTTTTCTTAGCTTTATTTCATTTATTCTTAGAATGGGACTGTATCTGACTGTTGAAGTAAGAAAAGCTTATCACTGCCATTTTTTATACTAAAGTCATATTCCACCAACTTAAAATTATAATTGTTTAAGATTTCTAGTAAGCAGTTCCTTACTAACATGACGAGTAGAGAGAAATATACATTCTTGTACATATACACATTTACATTGGTAGAGTTAAGGAGTACGTCTTTATAAAATAAAGAGAAGGGGTTAAAGGTAATATGAAAAATGCTGATTTGACTTTAATAGTTGCAAAATGAAGAACGTTAATATCCTTTTTAGTTCACTTGACAGGAGATGAACTGTCAAAGAAGGGAAGACAGAAGGGAGTCTGGGTGAATTATTTGCTAGTGTGAGACTGATGATTTATTATGCCTGAATGAAACTTGAGTTCTTTGCCAGGGGACAGTCTAATATACCAGAACCAAACCCAGGCATTGACTATTGGCAGGAGGTCTTGAAAACAACGTAGTGATGGGCTGGTGCTTATAAAGGACTGGCTTGTGGGAACTGCTGGAACTCCCTGCTGCTATTCCATCGAATTCCATTGTGGTCATCTTAACATGCTTTTTTTTTTTTCCATCTGAGGCATAACAAGCAGGCTGTGTGCAGTGGCAGAAAAATGACAGGGGGTGATCTTTGAGAAAATTCTCAGCCAGATTCCGTCATATATACATGCAAACGGTAGCATTTATTGCCCATTTCTGAGGACAGGGCAGCTAGTATTTTTAGGCAACTGTTTCCTAAAGTAACAAGTATCTCAGAAGTAATAAACCGATGTTCCTTTGTATGTCAGAGTTCTCCAGAGAAACAGAACCAATATATAAAAAAAGATTTTTATAAGGAATTGGCTCACATGATTATGGAGGCTGAGAAGTCCCCAGATCTGCAGCCAGCAAGCTAGAGACCCAGGAGAGCTGATAGTAAAGTCCCATTCTGAACTGAAGGTTTGAGAAACAGGAGAGTCAATGGTATATGTTCCAGTTCAAGACTGAGTATAAAGGCAGGAGAAGACTGATGTTCGCAGCTCGGTGATAGGCAGAGAGAGCTAATTCTCCCTTACTGAGCCTTTTTGTTCTCTTCAGGCCTTTGAAGGACTCGGTAAGGCCCACTGACATTGGGGAAGGCAATCTGCTTTACTAAGTCTACCTCTACTGATTCAAATGTTAATCTCATCCAGAAACATCCTCACAGACACACCCAGAATAATATGTAACCAAATATCTGGGCACTCTTTCGCCCATCTGTGGACACATAAAATTAACCATCACATCCATGAAAGGTAAATTACTTTTTGGTGGAGAGGGAAGGTTTCTGGGTGGAAAATACATTCACATTCTTGGGTCTCTTATAAACTAAGCTGTTCCTTAGAGATGAGGACTCATCTCTGTTAAATACAGTTCATCTGGCATTTCAGACCTTCCACTGGGTATTGTAGTTGTTACATTCTAAACCCCCATATTGTTTCAAATATACATTTAGGTAACTAAGGGGGAAAATACTGTCCACTCAAATGATAATGTAGTTTCTATCCTCTGCTGTGGTTTACACTACAAGATCTCAATCCTGGCTGCATGTTTGTACTATCTAGGGGAGCTTTTACAAATACTCAGCCTTGGTCTGCCATCCAGAACAATTGGATTCATTGGGGTGAGACCTGGCATCCTTGTTTGGTAAAAGTCCTCCAGGTGATTCCAATGGGCAGCCAGGATTGAAATCCCGTAATTCCATAAACCAGAGTTGATGTTGCAGCCCTTTACTGTGAGTTGCCTTCTGCTTAAGTAGGGCCCTGTGCTGTGTGTATTGTCTGGTAGTCTGGAGCTCCCACTTCACCTCCTTAGATTCTAATGTCTGCACTTTGTCAAATAAATGCCGATTCTTGGGCTCTCAGATGCTCCTACAGGCTGTGTTGGCAAGTACTTCAAAGTTTCTCACCTCTATCATTATTTCACAAAGTCTGTCAGTGGTTGACTATTCCCTAAACACTCCCCAGGTCATGATGGTTGGACAACTCAGGGAACCTCTAAATTTAGCACCTCCAAGTCCAGATTAGGCTTGGATTCCATCTCCTGCTGAAAGAAGATTAAAACTCTAGTGTTGCATGACAATGTCAGGAAGCAGAGAACGGTTTCTTTGAGGAGTTTGCTCCAGTCCTGTGGAATTGCATTTGGAAAACAAGCCTGAGGAGTATCTCTGTAAAACCTTAATTTCTTTGTCCTATGCCTTGCTTATAGAGCTTAGCAGTCATTCATCTTAAGAGTGACTGACTTTCTTTCCCATATCACAGAATACAAAACGTATCTCTTGCTTCTGGCATGATCTTTAGTCATCTACTCAGGGATCTATCCAGTGATCTAAAACTCCATATCATATAAGCTCACACAGGAACAGTGATAAGTTTTTTTTAACCAAAAAACAGAGACACATGACAAGAAAGAATGTGCATATAAAGATAATGGGGGAGACTATTTAAAATCAAGAATGACCTGGAAAATAAAAATTCATGTAAATCTGCATACAAATAGACATAAGAATAAAGCTGCTATTTATCTGTGCTGTTATAACAAAATACCACAGACTGGGTGGTAGCTTATAACAGAAATTTATTTCTCACGGTTCTGGGGGCTGGAAGTCCAAGATCAAGGCACCAGCATAGTCTGGTAAGGGCCACTTCCTGGTTCATAGCTAGCAACTGCTCACTGTGTCTTCACATGGTGGAAACACTAGAGGTCTCTCTGGATCCTGTTCTGTAAGGCATTAATCCCATTCATGAGGATTCCATCCTCATGACTTCATCACCTCCCAAAGGCCCCACCTACTAATACCATCACCTTGGGCATTAGGATTTCAACATGTGAATTTGGGGGGAGGGGGGACACATAGTCAGACCATAAAAAGCATACCACAGTTCTTAAAGGTAGATGTTCAAATAAAATATAAACCTAGATTCTGGACATAATAGACCATTGTGTCTGTTATTGATAGAACTAAATAATAAAACAATAAAAACCAGTTAAAGAAAAGACACTTGTGCCAGTTTAAACTAACTGAACTGTTTGTGGGGGAGCATATACATCTGTTTAATTTACAACAAGGGTGTGGAAGAGAAACAACCACCCAGAAAGTAGAAGGATCATCAATGCCAACAGTATTGTCCATAAAGATGACAGGAGGGGTAGATATGGAATGTGAAGCAGTCCCAAACCGCTGAAGTACATGGACGAGTATCATTAACTGATTATGGAAAGTAAATGTCAGGTAGCACAGATATTAAAAGAGGAGAGGTTGGTGAGTGCCCTTGGGAAAAGTGATAGCGAGAAACAAGAAGAATGACAATCTCTTACCCTTGTCCTGTGAGTCAGGAAGATTGATGACACAGGCACTAGGCCCACCCTTCGTTAACAAGGGTTATTACAGAAAAGAAGCGATGTTAATTGAGAATGAATGACGTGGTGGAAGGAGCTTTGGGAGCAAAAACCAAAAGGTAGGACCTTGTCAGTATAGAGAGGGGATGGTGTAAGGACTGAATAAAGGGTTGAGGTTGGGTGTTGGGTTTGGAGAGTGGTAGAACTGAGCTAAATAAAAAATCTAGACTAGTAACAATAACATCAATATCAATAATAATAATAGTTAAAATGTATCAATATCAACAAAATGTATGAATAAATTTAATAAATGTATCAATAAATTTAAATGTATCAACAAAATGTATCAATATCAACAATAATAGTTAAAATGTATTGCGCACTATGTTCCATGCACCATTCTAAGCATTTACACATATTAACTTATTTAAATTGCATATCAGTCTATAAACTAGGTACTATTATTGGTCCCAGAGAGAGGCTACATAATTGGTCAGGATCACACGACTAGTGAACACTAGGGCTGCGATTCCAGCCCATGTAATTGAGCTACAAAGCCTGTGCTCTGAAGTATGAGAATGTGCGCTTAAGTATGAGAGCAGCTGAAAGCGGTTGTGTCTAGATGACAGTTTTTTCACAAAAATCATGCTTTTTGCCAAGACAGTACTATTCTAAATTTAGGAAAGTTCTAATGTAACATACACTTGATGAAGAAAAAGGCTGGTGTGTGGTCTACCCTTTTGGAAAGTTGTTTGGTGAATGTGGATGGATCAGACTGGGAGCATCCAAAAGAGTTTTGGTTAGAAGGTGGCGAGCTCTGACAGCTCGGAGTCTCCATCTCATGCGGGGGTTTACCCGTCTGGCAGGCCACAGAGCCCTCTCCTCAGACAGTACTCTTAGCGTGGTTACACCAGCTTCAGTTTCTCAGACTTTCTCCCTTTCTTCGATCCACATTAATTACCCCCTTACACTGACATATTCTCTTCTTGGTTATGTCATCACTTAAGTCTTCGGCCTGGGAAGCAGGAGTCTTTTTAATTTTGCAGTTTTCTTTCCTGTGATCTATTTTGTATTGATCTCATAGTTTTAACTCTCACAATGCAATCTTATTTCCAAATTAGTAGTCTGCCTACGTATGTAACATACAAAGAATAACAAAATCACTGGGCGAAAGGGGATCTCAAGAGGGTACCTAATCTGTGTCACAACCAGTTGGCAAAATTGTTCTCCAGTGTTTTAGGAAGATGGCTCCCTGCATCCTTATACCATCTGTTCCTTCCCCAAATACATGAGCAGTCTGACTTAATCATCCTAATGGTTAGCTTTAGACGTTTTTATTCAAGTTAAAATCCATATTCTGTTTTGCTGGCTGTCTTTCTCATACTTGTGCCTGTTGTGTGTGCACAGGAACACGTACACATGGTCACATACTGTCATAATTCAGATTCTGGATATGTCCAAATGAATGAATTTGGTATGGGATTACTTTTCCCCATACAAGGCTATAGAAAAGAGCACAAGCTCTGGAGGCAGGCAGACCTGGATGAAAAGACTCTGGGTGACCCTGAAAAGCTACTTTATCGCTACCAGCCTAGGTTTTCTTTTCTGTAAACTTGAGATAAGAATAGTATGTACCTCGGAGGGTTAAGAAGATTTTTTAAAAAGTATGGAAAAATTCTTACTGCTATAATATGTATTATTTAATATTAAACAACTATAATTTTTTTCACATATCACCTCCACCATTTAGTATGTGATCTTGGACGAATTACTTAATATTACAGAATTTCAGTTCTCCAACTTTTTTTTATTGGAGTATAATTGATTAGTTAATTTACAATGTTGTGTTAGTTTCAGGTGTACAGCAAAGTGATTCAGTTATACATATACATATATTCATTCTTTTTAGATACTTTTCTCATATAGGTTATCACAGAATGTTGAATAGAGTTCCCTGTGCTATACAGTAGGTCCTTGTTGGTTATCTATCTTATATGTAGTATAGTTTTTATTAGTAGAGCCATATGACTTTTCTTCTCTTCAAAGCAATACTGTTTAAAAAAAAAAAAAAAAAAAAAGGGAACTCTTCCCAAACAGTACTAACCATGTACGTGATCACATTGGCTTGATCTGATCTGAACAAAAAGCCACCCCAAACCAATATGTATTGGGGATTTTTTTCACATACACACACCTGAGTGTTTTAAGTTCCCAAATTAGTAACAAATGATAGTCTGCTTTCATTGGGCACTTAATCTTGTTGTGAGACACAACTTAATGTATGTAAAACAATGGATAAATAAGCCATTGCTAAATCTTCGTGACAAATTGCAATTCAAGTCTCCCTGTTCTTATTTTATGAATGAGGATGTGAGAAACTTGCCCAAGTTCCCACCGCTAGGAAGGGCCATGAACTTGGAACTCAGGTCTAGTTCTAAAGTCTGGGCTCTTCTCATTACATCAGCTGCTTTTCAGCCTGTGCAGTTTTTATGGCATACAGGACTTTTTGGTATATTTTGGGTTTTTTTTCTTTTTTTTTTTTTGATTAATATGAGATGTATGGTTCTTTGTAGCATATGAAAAAATTATAACATTTTAGAAACTATATCAAAATACCAATTGTGTTTTTAAATTTAGGAAAAGTGATAGAGGTAAAGGAAATGTTCTCTGACAAAACTAATGGACACCCCAGTTCTAAAAAGTTTTATTGTTTTTCACTTGGTTATGTGAAATTTTATGTCATTTGTGCAATGTTTTATCCATAATCTGCTGTTACCTTCTGGGGCAAAGAAAATAACTCGCTGTCTGTCATCTGCAAACTGACATTCCTTTTACAACTGCAAAATACCCTGTGGAGATGGTATATGCCAGGCCTTTTTAAGACTTTACAAAGACTGGAGACCAACTGCTTTCAAACAGAAATATTTACTGAGAAACTAATCCATGTATCAGAGATCTGAAGCAAGAGAGCATAGCTAACAGCTGAAAATAGGGCTCATTACTGGAGAAATCGGCAATGAGCCCAGGGGAAAGTTCTCTAATTCTAGAAAGGATGTGTTTAAAAGGAAAGGCCAAGAAATGGAGTGAGATCGAATGATACATTTGAAGTAAGAAGTTGGACAAACTGACTTCAGTTAGTGAATATTAATAGAAGTGAATAAAATGGGCCCTATTATTACAACGCATCATATGGTCTTTAATCAGAAGTTATTTGCTTATCTGACTAGGAATCTTGGCCTGTACTCAGTAGTATGTAGTAATGCAGGGAAACATAGTATGTGCCTGGCATAATTACATGAACTTTTAAAAATACTCCATTCCTCTGAGAAGTGTAATGGGGACCTTCTTGTTATCACTAGTGATCACGCTGCCTATTCAGGGAATGAATAAGCTGGTAATAGTTTTTATTCAGGGTCAAGCATTGAGAGAATTAAAACAACTAATGAATTAATCGTATGAAGAATTAATACTGACTATGGAGGTTTCCTAGGAGCAAGTTGTGCTGGCTGTTTTTGTTTTTGAATATTCTGAATGTCATAGGACAAAAGTGAAGAGAAAGGGCCCGGCCTGTAAAATTCATAGCGCCACTTGTATTTTAATACATGCCATCATTTAGTTCTCTCAGCAACTCTTCAAACTGGGTGTCATTATTACTTCCTCTTTATAGATTGGGAGATGGAGCAAAGAAGAGGGAATGACTGAAGCAAGACCCAAAATGGGTCTCTGATTCATATTGCATGTTCTCATATGTTCTCTTCAATTATGGGTTTTTCACAGGGTCCCTGGAGTTTCTTATCATCCTTAAGTCAGCTTTCAGAGCGCAGAGTATACAGGCACCTCCTAATTTAAGATTTGGCTATGCCTTTATCTTCGGGAAAGCGGAGACATTTGACCTCAGACACGAGTGAACAGAGCAGGAGGTAGAACCCCAGGATGACTCCCAGCTGCGGCCGCTCGTTAGCGTGCAGGGCAGGCTGCGGTAAAGACAGGGCGGAAACGCCTGCACCAGGAATGTGCTTGGTGATGTAGGTAAACCAATGTGTATTAAACCAAGGCATTGTAAAGCAGACACAGAAAGTGCAAAAACGGGGAAAACTAATCTGTGGTGTCAGAAGTCAAAATAGTGATTACACTTGGATGTTGTGAGTAGTGACTTGAAGACAGCATGAGGGGGACTTCTGGGATTCTGGTAAATTCCTCTTTCTTGCTCTGGTACTGTATGGGCAAATGGGTTCAACTTATGTAATTTAATGAGCTCTACGTTATAATCCGTGTATTTTTCTAAGTGTTTTTTATGATTTATTTTTATTTTATGTTTTTGTTTGTATATAATTATGTATTTCTGTTTCTACATTTTCTGGTTCTTAGGTTTTACTCTTTATCCTGTTGTTCCATGTCTTTTTTTAACTATATGTATGACCAAAAAAATGTGTGTGTGTGTGTGTATATATGTATTTATATGTATGTCTATGTTTGTGTGTATATATATGCGCATATATGTGTATATATGTGTGTGTTTATGTGTGTGTGTATATATGTATTTATATGTATGTCTATGTTTGTGTGTATATATATGTGCATATATATGTGTGTATGTGTGTGTGTATATTGTGTGTGTGTATATGTATGTCTATGTTTGTGTGTATATATATATATGCGCATATATATGTGTGTGTGTGTGTGTGTGTGTGTGTATGTCAAGCCCAGTTGGACTGCATCTCAACTTTGTGGCTAAGGACCAGTCACAGAAGACAAATCAACTCTGAGGAATGCAATATAAACATAAGAGGGGGAAAATAATAACACTGATGCTTTCTGAGTGAAAGGAAGATATCAAGTACAGAACCACTGAAGGAAGAGTTTATCGCTGAAGGTTTAGGTGATATAGGTAAGCAATTTGATTATATGAAATATCATTGTCTTCAACACAGAAAACATTGAAGGCCGAGGAAAAATGTGTTTTGTGATTGCAGCCCATCAGGGTTGAAAAACCCTGTGATCTATGTGAGGGAGTTGGACCTCGAAAAGAAACAGACTGTCAGGTGGGAGCTATTATCCTAACAAACATTTCCCTTCCAGAATGCTGCCCTTCTGAGACACTATATTGACCTCACTCTCTCACAATTGAGTCACTAATGGCTACTGTCTCCCCCATGAAGAAGTCTTCAATGCAAGCGATATTAGACTTGGAATATGCCACAGAAGAGTGGAGATCTTAATATTTCTGGAGTAATTTCAGCATTGGTCACTGACTTTGAAAATCTGCCTGACTGTGACCATCTCTAGTAACATTTCATCTTTTGATAGCTTTCTTGAAGATTAATACTTAAGAACAGGTCACCTCAATTTAACATAAAGTTATAACTGTATCAGGAGAAAATGAAAGAAAATTAAACCATTGGTAAAGACATGAATTCTAAATGGCATTTGCTCTTATCATGAAATCTAAAGATAAATGCAGACACATTTCCCAGCAAAAGGAAGAAAGGATGCAACACACTGTTCATAAAGCACAAAGAAGCAGCAAGCTCTCAAGAGAGAAAAAGGGCATATTTTGCTCAGCTACATAGTGAGAACTTCAGTATTCACAAGTAAACTTCCCATTCGTAGATGTTAAAACAGAACCCTGGTTACCATGGATGGGGATAGGGCAGAAATCTTAGGCAAGCACATCTTTATTAAAATCATGTTTTAGATATTTGCGGTACAACAGGTCCCTGATCACAATTTCCAAGGGGAAATTTTAAGGCAACTTGTCAGGAGAAAGTCAAAACCACAAGAAGAGGCTTCATCATTAATTATCATTGGGTGAGTCTATCATCAGATTATATTTTGAGGAACCTAATAGGAGTTAAATTCCAAATGCTCTGTACCGTTGGCAGCAAAATATAAGCTATTTGAGTAACAGTTTTGTTGTTAACCAATTTATGATCCTTTTATTTCAGTGAAGCATAAGGGACATGATAAGAATTTGCTATAAATAAATGACAGCTTTGTTGAATAGGAGCATTTTTTTTTATATTTTAGAACAATAGAATGGGCCAAGTATCCTTGTAAATTACATTAATGAGATGGATTGCTGCTTTTAATGGAGGCTCTGTGCTGTGCCTTATGCAGATTTGCCAGTTAATAAGCCTGAACACTGTTTCTGTTTGTGGAGAATGAATCTGAAACGATTGTCAGATTATCTGTTTGGCATGCCTGGCTGGTGTCTGGAATGGCACTTTACTAATGTGCTATTACTCAGTGTCATTAACCCACACAAATGATTGAAAGGTGAATTTATATGTGTACCATGGGGCTCAGCACAGGGAACATCATGCAGCGAAATGATGCTACAAAGGAAAAAATGAACCATTCATTCCGGATTTCCATTCTCTAGTCTTCATGTCCTCACTAAAGAAACATATGATATTGAAATAAATGGAGAATGATGAGACAAAACTATTACCTAAAAATCACAACTTAGTATTGCCTCGATGGTTGAAAAGTTATATATAGTTGAAAAGTGAGTAGTCATCTATCTCTCATGATTCCCATATTAGAGGAATATTTGTGAAATAAAGTCAGACAAAAACTTTAGAACTTATTTCATACAAGAATATTTTGGAAAACTTAAACAGAAAAGTAGAACTTGTGATGGAAATGTGAAATGAAAGGCCTCTCACTCCTTCATCACAGGAATTTAATTTATACTTTTGTGGATTAATTAAAATACTTTAGAATGCAAAGTATTTTTTCTTTAAATAACATATCTATGACAGACTATTACAGCAAAGCCATAAAATGGAAGCTACCAAAGATTTTTCATTTTGATCTTTTTGGTGAGTTTTGTTTAATATTCCTTCAGCAGATATTCTAATATACACCGATTCTTTTAAATTTCAAAGTCTCTGTAAATTTTGAATAGATTTGTAAATAGGTTGTGTCCTTATTCTTAAGGAAATAAACAGAAACTATGTAAAATATGCTCTGACTCTGATTCCCATTATCTGCAGAGCTAGATTTTGTTTAGATTTAACAGAGATGTTTGAGGCCTTTATTTATTTGTATTTATAACAATATAAATATAACATAAGTATAATATAAATATAATAATATATTTATATTATTTTTATTAATCCAATTTCAAACCAAAATCGATACTCTCAAGGAAAATCTTTTTTTCTGCTTTTAATTCACGCCTCCTCACCACTGGCTTACTGTATGTCCCTCCCTCATTCTTGGCCCTCAGAAATAAAGGGTTTTAAGTTTCAGCCATTTTTCCTATATTTAAATTTAAGAAGTTGTATGAAAAGTATTTTTAAATTTCCTAATTTGGCTTCATTTTACTTGGATAATGGTTTCCATCTTTGTATCTTTTCTTTGACAAGGTTAAAAAAAAAAAATTAAGTGTTTCCCGGCATTTACCATACATAGCAAGAACTTTTTCAGCACCATTAATCTATCTTGTTGAGAGATTAAATATTTCATACTTTTTTAAAAATACAAGGCAGTTTCTTGCAATTTAAAAAGAATAATTAGTAATTTCTGCTTAGCTAAGCAGATAGACCATAAGGGTAATTTGGCCTTGCTAGAAATGGGTTTTCTTTATCACCTCTATAAAATATTTATCAAACCAGAATGTTGCTTATTTTCCTGCTCTAGTTATAAATGTTTGTTAAGCATAAAATTTGATAAATATCTGACCCATCTCAAAACGTATTATGAGATAGCCTTACTTTGTTTTGAGTCCTCACTTTGTTCACTCTTATAATTTATTGCCATCACATATTGCTGCAGTTTTTTTCCTGGCCCTTCTCTCTGCCCTTTATTATCCGTCAGCTTTCCTTTATCCCCACACTAGAGCTACTCAAGGAGGGTGCCCCCTTCTAGGGCAGTATCTCATTCAGAAGTGCAGTCCCCATCCTCCCTGGTGTTGTGATGTCCTTGTGGTGGGTTCCATCCTCTGCTGACCAGGCAGTACCAGCTAAACTGATAAATGGATCCGTGTTACATTGCTCACCCATCCTTCCCTTTAAAATATTGACCCTTCCTCAGAGGCCCTCCTGGAAACAATACTTTATGCAGTGAATATTTGGACACAGGGCTTCACTTCACTTTCACATAATTTTGTGGCTTTTCAGAACAGTTTTAGAATCTATGCAGCGGTTTTGGTCAACTATGGGATATGTTGCTACAGAATAATGATTGTAAATTCCAGGGACAATCTGAAAAGAAAAGAAATATATATTGCAAAGCTCCTATTCTCTCTCTCCTCTTCTGTTTATATCTATGATTGTTCTTTATTGTTCTCTTTAGGCACACACACGCACACACTCACACACACACACATCGATTGCATTTCCTGGAATCCTATGCCTTCTCTACCCTACAAAAATAGTGTTATTGCATTAGTTATCTATTGCTGCATAACAAGTTACCCCCAAATTTAGAAGCTTAAAACAAAAACATTTTATAACATTTATAAACAATATGTTTATACAGGTTCTGAAGATCAGGTATTGTGGATGAGCTTAGTTGGTTGGGTCTAACAGAATCTCTCATGAGGAAGCAGTCAAGCTAACAGCAGGGACCAGAGTCATCTGAAAGCTTGACTAGGGCTGGAGGGTCTGCCTCCAAGTTGGCTACTCCAAAGTGTGTCAGTATGCCAGTTTTCATAGTTAAGCCTCTTCATTCCTTCATGTTTTTGGGAGACGGAAGTTATAGGCAGCAATATGGCTTGAGAAGCTATCCCCTGACAGGGATGGATACTATAGGGAGTCTATTTAAAATAATTCATCCTCTTCCCCTCGTGAGTGTTCCTAAGTCTTTATGGCCATTTGTTTTAAATTTTTTATTGTTTACTTAACATGGCCTACAAGTGACCCGTACAGTTTCCTTTGGGACTCTGTGCCTTGGTAGTAGGATGTCAGGCAGTCTCGTGGTTCTCGGTGAACCATGTGAACGCTGGGAATGCATTGCTGGGAATGCCTGTTCGGCCTGGATCATCTCTCTGTGAAAAGCTCCAAAAGAATTTCTTTTTTATTATTTAACACCTGATTATGTTATTTCATGTGAACATCAGAACTCTTCACTTATTTTTCCCAAAGTTAAAACATAGCGCTTAACCCTATTCAGAATACTAATAAATGTCCTAAGTTCTGAAAATGATTCTTTTATTTATTTTTTTAAATCATTATTATTTTTTTTTTCAGTTTCACAACTTACAGGAAGGATAGGTGGGAAGATACTCTTCAGTAGATTCAGGTTGAAGCAAAAGCCAATTTGGAATTTTTTTCATGTTCATGATAAGAAAGTTAGACAATGACTTTTAACAGAACTTCAAACACATAATTCCCATAAGTCATTTCAGTTACAAAATGATGTGAATTTATTTATATTTAAGAAATGCATCTGTGACATTTGGAAGTGTTATTAGTGAAATGGTGTCCTATATTTAATTATACTTTCTGTAGATAACACATGAGGGTACACGTATTATGTTCATGAGTTGAAGAATTAAAAATAGTACTATTTTAGATTCTCTTACTTTTCTAGCTTAAAAAAAGCCTTTCACGTACCACATAGGATACTGTCAAATAGCAATTCCTAAGGCTTGGAAAGAAACTTCTCTAATCAGACTCTTCTTAATGATGCTGTGCTCGATACTTGTCATCTTTTAACTGTCTTTAACTAATTCTCATGTCTTAAAGAAAGATGGAAGGGCTTGCAAATGCTAAGATTAAAATGCCAGATGCAGCACATGAATCAATTGTAAATGACAAAAACGAACAGTAACAATTTCACTTTGGTGGGAACCAATTCATTATTATGCGGCCTGCCAGTGATATTCCGTCTCCTCCCGGCAGCCCAACTTAGCCTTCACCAAGTATTTTCCTTAAAAGTAAAAGCAAAACAGAGCTTTTTAGATGAGCCTTATGCTGTAGTTCACTATCCGTAGTTTCCACATCGATTGTATTAGGTCACTAAAATGAGATGTTTCTTTGCATCCACATATCCAGTGCTTTTCTGTGATGTGGTAAAAATGGTACCTTGTGAATAACAAAGCTCTATGTAAGTTCATGTTTTCTCCTTACATAAAAGTACTTATATTGATGAATTTCATCTTGTACTTCCTGAGAATGCTCGTTTATAGTAATCATCAGCAATCATTTTATTAAAATGCTCCTTTTTTTTTTTTAAATGCTCCTTTATTTAACTGAATATTAGTAATTTAATAATATGGTTGTAGAGTTTAAAAAATACTTAGGTGAGAAACCTCCGGTTTGTTTACATATTTCTTTCCCTCCCTAGACTATCCCCAGAGGGCAGAACCTGCTTCTTATTCATCTTTGTGTAGGAAGTACCCAAAACTGGGGTTTGAAAATAAGGAGTCAGCATAGGCCTGTTGATCAAGTGAATGAATGATTAAACGGATGTAAATGTTGCTGTAAGACTTATGCCTAAAATTTACACTTACAGTGATAGAAGAGTTATAATCCCACATTTTCTTAAGCCCCGTCACCGTTTCTCTCTGTCTCAAAAGTCATGTAAATCACGGGGATTATTTGTAGTTCTGACTTGGAGGATTTTGCAGTACTAAGATCCTGTAGGCTTCCAGCCCTATCCTCTACCCCATCTTCTGTTTTCCTGCTTTCCATTAGAATGGGCTTGCGCATCCTTCTGCTTCATGGTTTGTCACCTGAGCTTCAGCCTCTGCTTGTGCCTCATCTGTGTCCACCACTGATTTGCACACTTGGGCCTCTTGCCCTTTGGATCGGAAGAGGCTGGTGTCTTCCTCAGCTGAGACCTCTCCTGCCCCTACTGCTTCCTGAGAACCCTTCCTCTTAGCAGCAGAAGCTTCCTGTTCTCGCTTGTTACCAATGCTTCTGCACCTTTAGCTGCTCTGCCGTCCCTGTGACCTCTTGTCCCAGGACAGAGGTTGTAACTGGATCCTGCAGGCTGGTTGCCCCTGCAATCACTGACTTTATTCGTCCGCCCTTTCTTTCGCCCTCTGTGTGACTGGAAGCCTGGTTTTTCTCCAGCGTGAAAGCCCAGGGTTTAGCCGGTGGGGAGCTACAGTGTGTTGGAGGGTGACAGCTGCTGGGGGACTACCTGCCCCACCAGAAACAGATCAGATGATCACTGGAGACTTTTCCAGGTTTCGCAGACAGATCAAAGATACTGCCACCCTCTAAGATGTGAAGACTAGCAGAGCAAGTCCTTCACCCCTCAAGGCCTTCACCCCTTTGT
This sequence comes from Balaenoptera acutorostrata, assembly GCF_949987535.1. Lineage (NCBI taxonomy): Eukaryota > Metazoa > Chordata > Mammalia > Artiodactyla > Balaenopteridae > Balaenoptera > Balaenoptera acutorostrata. The sequence continues at coordinate 16,156,941 of NC_080068.1, read as the reverse complement.
GACCCCTAAATGTTCACCAACTGTGTGTTATTTCACGTTCAAGTGCCTGAATTCATGTGGTGACTTCGTGGTATGCGATTTGACTCTCCACCTTAATCGAGTAATCTGGAGAATCAAAGAGCACACTTACATACACATGGAAATTTCTTGAATACACTTATCAACGAGAGAAAGGCCATTCGTTAATTATCTGAGTACATTGGAAGAAAATCGTCTGCATGAGTTGTCTTCAAATTTGTCACCTAAACCCAGGATGCTTGCTAGTAATCACTGTATTTTTTCCGGAAAGGTCTAAAACATCACAGACTTAATTCTTACTCATTTTATCCAGAAGGCTTTATCCGACTTTCCCTTAAGACAGTTACCTCCTGTGTGTTTCCATATTATAAGAACTTACCCTTGAACTAGGAATTTCTCCTGAGGATTTCATTCTTATATTCAAGGCTAACTTGACTATATTCTCCACTAGAATGCTTTTAGGCTGATAAGGGCCTTTATGGGCAGGGAAGGGGTCTTGTTTATGATTTTATCCCTAATGCCTAATATAGTACCAAGAACATATTTATCACTCAGTAAATATTTCTTGAATTTATAAGTAAATCCATAGTGTACATTAGGCCATTACCCTGTGACTGGTTTGAGTGTTTTATTTTTTGTTGTCTAAATTTCTAATTATTTACTGTGTATCCACTTAGGTATAATCTGTTTACACATGCATATGTCAAAGAGAAGGTATTTATACAGAGAGAGGGAGGGAAAGTGAGCAAGTATTGAGGAAATATTTTACCCATTCAATAGCAGTTTAAAAGCAGCATTAACTGTTTTTGAATGTGGTTATATTTTATGGTACTACAGCATATCATCTTCTTTCTATTCCCTCACCTAAAAAACCCCAAGGCTCTATCAAGTTGATTGAGGGAAGAATTGTGGGAATCAGAAAACAAATAAAAAGTCAATAAGTAATTCCAAGTGCCAATCACGTAACCACAAGATAAAAATGAGAAAATCAAAAGGGATAAAGAAATGTTTCCTCTTATTTGGCCAAATTCCCACACATGAAAGAATATCTTAGGTGAGGAAGCAGCCTGATTTTGCCAGCAGCATTACAAGCACCATCAGTATCATCACATGCATCAACCCTGACGGACTTCCTCCTGTGTGGCAGGCACTGGGACCCACAGAGGATTAAGAAGAACACTTGGTTTGAGCTGTTCAACTGCAAGCTGAAGGTGACTTGCCCAATGAAAGACCCAGTGTTTTCGCTGGTGTTTTTTTTTTACTAGAAAAAGACTAAGTAAACAACTTAACTGACTAGAAAATAATGAGAATGTATTGTTTTCATACTACCATTAATCCCATTGTATCACCTTGAGATATTTCTAAGGTAAAACTGAAATTTTATTTAGATTAATGTGAATACTTGATTCTCTCTCTTCTGGATGTTAATTGTATTTTGAATGAGCCAACAGTAATTTATAATTTTACTTAGGAAAATATTGCCATATCGACATTTGTTTGTAATGTGTTCATGATACAGTATTTTAATCACAAAGAGAGCAAAAGTTTCTTTCTCTGATTTCTCTCTTCTGACATGTATTCAACTAATTTCTGCCTCTGCTCCAAATTAGAAAAGGACTGTGTCACATCTTAACTTCACAGGAAGATCAGTCTAATAATATGTGAGGTATTATAAATTTCATGCCTTACATTGTCCTTGGAGGAAGAGATATTTTGCTTTAAGAAGTCTTCTCTTCAAGTCTTTCTGAAAAAATAAACAGAGGACCTGTTTATATCATCAGAGTACTTAACGAAGTAAAATAGTTGTCACTGTCAATAATTTAAAATTAATACTTACAAATATTTTCTATGATAATAAAATGTGACTTTTCAGAATGTAATATGCCGAAATATCAAAAAATATCTGAAATATTTTAAACTATCTGCTGTGCCTGTGTAGAAAATATTACTCTGTTTGTAATTTTTGTACATAATAAGAATCTTTTGTCTACATGTGGTAGATAGAATTCTAAGATGGCCTACAAGATTACTTCCCTCTGGTATATACACCCTTGTAGAATCCTCTCCCATTGAGTGTGGGTGGACCCGTGAAAATGATGGGATGTCCCTTCCATGATTATGTTACATTATTTGGCAAAAGAGATTTTGTAGCTGTAATTAAGATCCATAAACAGTTGGCATTGACTTAGACAAAAGAGAAACAAGCAGATTGCTAACTGTCTTGGTTATTCTACAAAGAAAACATTATTATAATATTATTTAAATTAATATATAAAATATATTTATGTTTATAAATTATATTTATATATTATATATAAATGTATAATAGTATAACATATAAAATAATTATAATATTTTAAATTTAATATTTACATATGCATAAGTATAAATGGATAGAACTCTTCAAAAAGCAAGTTTATTTCAAGGAAATATGAAAAACACACTTTATCCTTAATCGCCCCCAAAAAGTTTGAGTTTTGATACCATCCATCCAGACAGTTTCAGAAGCAGGCTTATAAGATGTACTTACCGACAGCCAGCCCTCATGAGGGGGGGCTCTCTGGTCACTTGTTATTCTTACCTTTTTTAAAAAATGCAGATTTCTTGTATTTGATCCAAAGAAAAATTCATTTTCACAAGAAAGAAATGGAATCTGAATCTAGTACCTGTCAGTAGATTTTGACTCATTGGCTATTATGAAAAAATAACTTCAGTCACTGTTTAAAATAATTGGTAAAGTGCTTAACGTTATATGAATTATAGTTCACACAAATTCTTAATCCATGAGTGAGTAATTATGGTACTTATGTAGAAAATTATTGAAAATACTTAGATATTTATAAGATTGCTAGTTGCTCACAGAGTTGAGAACAACATCGTTACCAGTTCACCACACTGTATTGCAGTAAATGGTATCACAGTAAATGATTGCTGTTCTGCATGAAGAGTCTTCTGGGGGAATTCTTTTAGACTATCCTGGGGTCACATGATCCACCACCATTGCAACGTGATGTGAGTTAATGCCACATTCAAGACCCTTCATTTATTTCCAAAGGAATTGGAGCCCACATTAACTACTCTGCCTCTAATTCTGTTATCCTTGATAAAACTGTGGGCAGAGACATTCACAAGGTTGTAAGAATATTTATAACTTATAAAGAAGTATATCAAATCCATTGTAGTATTGAACTGAGTTGTAATTATAGTCTATTTGTATATATTTATTGTATTTTGTCCATTTACAATGTGACTTATGGGTCTGATATATTCTCAATCAATAATATGTGCATAATCATTATTGAACCAAAACAGACAATGGCAGGTCTGGAGCCAGTATAGTCTGATACCCTGATGGGCCTTTAGGGACTTTTAATACACTTATTAGTGGAATGATACAGCGTCAATCTACTGAATGACTTTGTGATTTTGATGTTGTTTTAATCTTCAGGTACACACCAAAGTCAGTTCTTAGGAACATAAAGTAACTATTACAATGCCATATGAAAGGAATTAAATTGAATTCCAGGTGTATTTCACTATACTAAATATAGGAAGGGATTAGGGATTTGAAGGGAAATTCAAGAGTTGGAAGGAACAGGAAAAACACTGCACCATTGTAGTACTTTTGCCTCTAATGGAAGATAATTTTCAAATGGAACACAGGGTTCCTTTTAACTGTAATTTTTTCTTAAAATAGATGTAGTGAGTAACTAACCCAGGAAAATTCCTAAGTGGTTAGCTGGGCTTAAATGAGAAGGTGCTAGGAATGTCCACATTACTTTTCTGGAATTATATAAGAGAAGTTGGAAATCTTTTTACAGCAAGCCAAAGGAAATTGTAATTTTAGAGTTCATTCATTCATTGATTTATATATTAATGAATAAAAGATTGGAGTAAAAGACAAACTGATGGTTATAAATTCCTGCCATACAATTTAAATTTGGGGGCCACTGTGAACTTCAGTGTTCTATTAAATAATAGAAATAATAGTAGTCACTCATTCAATCATTATGAGGATTAAAGGAGTTAACGTGTAAAGCTGGAGTAGGTACTCAATAAAATTAAGTCATTGTTATTTACTTAAACCAAATCTTTTGTGAGTACTAATTACCTGTCTGACAGAGAAGATCTATTTTTGTAATCAACCTACTCTGAAAAAATAACGGTAATTTTGAAAGGCTTTAGAAGAGATCTCATTGAAGTCCTTTCCTTCTTCAATTAGCTCTGGTAGGAGGCTATATATTTTGAGGTTGAGAAGGAAAAAAGGAGAGACGAGTTTTATAACTTTAGGGAAAAAAAAGGAAGAAATGGAAAAAGCAAATTAAAGCTATGTGTTAGCTTTTGTGGAAAGAAAAACAGGTATGTAAGGAAAACGACAGAAAATTCTATTCTCTTGTTTGTTTTCCACCTGACTGAAAAATCATTCAGCAAAAATGCTGTTGGTAGAAAGATGTGGTATAGACATTCTCTAAACCATCTTTTTTTTTTTTAAACATCTTTATAGGAGTATAATTGCTTTACAGTGGTGTGTTAGTCTCTGCTGTATAACAAAGTGAATCAGCTATACCTATACATATATCCCCATATCTCCTCCCTCTTGCATCTCCCTCCCACCCTCCCTATCCTACCCCTCTAGGTGGACACAAAGCACCGAGCTGATCTCCCTGTGCTATGCAGCTGCTTCCCACTAGCTATCTATTTTACATTTGGTAGTGTGTATATGTCCATGCCACTCTCTCACTTCGTCCCAGCTCACGCTTCCCCATCCCTGTGTCCTCAAGTCCATTCTCTACATCTGCGTCTTTATTCCTGTCCTGCCCCTAGGTTCTTCAGAACCATATATTTTTTTTTTAGATTCCATATATATGTGTTAGCATATGGTATTTGTTTTTCTCTATCTGAGTTCACTCTGTATGACAGTCTCTAGGTCCATCCACCTCACTACAAATAACTCATTTCATTTCTTTTTATGGCTGAGTAATATTCCATTGTATATATGTGCCACAACTTCTTTATCCATTCATCTGTTGATAGACACTTAGATTGCTTCCATGTCCTGGCTGTTGTAAATAGAGCTGCAATGAACATTGTGGTACATGACTCTTTTTGAATTATGGTTTTCTCAGGGTATATGCCCAGTAGTGGGATTGCTGGGTTGTACGGTCGTTCTGTTTTCTAAACCATCTTTTTTATCTCAGTGATCCCTATTTCATGGCCAACACAGAGGTAAAAATGTAATATTTAATGCAACAAATACTATTTAAATATTGTTGTAATATTTAAATATTTAATTTTATGGGGCAGGCTCTCTTACTCCTACCCTAGTTTCCATTTTTGGTAATTTGAAACTCCTAAACCCCTAAAAAAAAATCCCAGCCCTAGATTAATAATGTGTAGTTTGGAGCCTCATTTCTTTGTAAAATACATTGAAACAATGTAATAAAAAATTATAAATGAGAGGATAACATATACACATACACAGCCCACACGTTTAGGCAGAAACAGAAATGTAAAGGAAAAGTAGATGAAAACACAAAAGTATCTCCACAATAAGTAAATATTCTTAGTCATGAGATGCCATATCATATATTACATGCTGTTCACTTTTTCTCTTATTCCTTATGAAACAAACAAACTGATCTTAGACTGGAAATTTTGAACTCACTTCTAAGGATTGATTCTCCTAGTTTAGCACCACAAAGAAAGCTGTTCACATTTCTGAGTTGTGTAGGACAGAACTCTGGGAATGGGCTAGCAGGGTTCTTGGCCCAGAGTCTTCTCAGGCAGAAATCAAGGTGTCAGCCTGGCCTGTGCTTCAATGCCTTCTAGGGTATAAGTCCTTGACCAGGGTCTTTGTTTGTTGGCAGAATTCAGTTCCTGTGGTTGTTAGACTGATGTCCCTGTTTTCTTGCTGACTGTTAGTTCTTAAAAAGTGAATCTCTCTCTCTCTCTCTCTCTCTCTCTTTCTCTTTCTCTCTGTCCCCTCTCACTCACTGTCAGTGTCAATCTCTTTCTCTCCAATACCACTGAGATTCAGAATTAAATTGATAAAAATTTCAGTTTGACCCTAGTACCGCAGTTGCTGAAATATTAACATTAAATGTGTAAATAGGAAATGTGAGTGCAGACCAGAAGCCTTTAAGCTGTGTGCTCTTGTCTGGTTGGTTCCTTGGAGTTCCCTTCCCAGACAAATGAAAAGTGACAAAGATGGTAAGAGTATTTGGTATGGTCACCTCAATTCTTTGACAGCACAATTTGGCAAATGGATAAAGAGGACAAGGCAAGTCACTCTTTTCATGTTTGTTTATTTCAAGAAACAAATTTCTTAAAAGAGTGTCTCACAAAGCGATGTTCTATATGGAAAATGGTTCCCTTCTGTACTTTAAAAAACATATTTGTTTACAATCAGTGAAATAACAGGTGTGAAAAAAGGAAATAACAAAAAATAAGTGCATTCCTAATGTTTCTGAATTCAAGTTGAATGAACTCAAAAAACAGTATTCAATAGTGTGACATAGATTATTTTTTAAATGTGTGCATAAACATGTAAGTGAAGACATTTTAAATTATGTCAACTGATTTGTAATTCATTCAGGAGTATCTATTAAGTATGTTAAAATGCACAGTATTTTCTGGGAACATTGAAGTTAGAGATGCTTGTGTCACTCTAATTAAATTTCTTTGGTTTTAAGTACTTATGGACTTAGAAAATACTCTCATTTGCTTTTAATTTTCTAAACAATTTCATGTTTATATAGGAAATATAATTTTAATAGTTTTTTTTAATCTTGTCAATTAATTTGTTATGCCTATTAAATATGTAATTATATTTTTAAAAGAAAACCTTTCTGCTTATATCTAGGTACATAACTTTACCTTCTTCAACTTACCTGAAATTTCCAATGTCCAAATTTTGGATAAGTCCTTGAATATTTGTAATCTTCTTTATATGCCTTGCCTCCAATAATTATTTTTAATCAGAAAATACCTGTTATCTGAAGATCAAGTCTAAAAAAGCCATTCGCTTCATTTTCAGTATTTATATTGAACATCAGAACCAAATTACTATCTTGCATCCAAAAATTAAGAAATTTCTAATGACACAGTCAGTGAAAATGTATAGACTTATGACAGTTGAGTTTGCCAAAGCAAATTAGTCTATATCTAGTATTGCTGTGGTTGAGTTCCTTCAACTCAGTGAGTTCTCTACGCCTACAGCTGACTTTCCTGCAGTCCTGTCATGCTATTTGTGCACAGTCCTCATACCTGTGGAATTTAAATGTGAAATTAACTTAGCCTGTAATTTTATTTTACTTGAGCAGATTTTCTTTTCTTGATTTTGTGATTTTAACCTCTCTTGGATAGTTGGTGGTCTGCTCCATTTGTGAATATTATACTCTGAATTAATGTTTGCCTTATTATAATCGTGACCATCATATAGAGAGCAATTAAAATTGGGAGGAAGAGATACCTCTACCCAAGGGGAGGCTGTATGTTGTTAACCTGGGACAAAGCCCCTAACTGTCACCCACAAGCCTCGAGGGGCAGCAGTCATTATCTTAGCAAATAAATTAGCATCTAGGGCCTGGCTCTCACACTTGTGGTTTCAGACACCGGTGGATTCAGTCCTCTCTCGTGGGTATACTAAGGTATCAAACCAAAATTCCAATTTAAAATGGAAAACATAACCATTCTATGGAGTGGAATACTCCCATGGGCCATGGTGGTGCATTCTCTCCCCATAGTCTAGACACATGGGAAGTCAAATGAATGCTAAGTTATTCATATCTAATAAGAACTAATATCTCAAGGACAAGATTATCAAGGTCTGTATGACAAAAGCATTTTGTCTCTGGAGGCAAATGTGCGTGGAAAAATAAGTAATAAATGTTGCTTGGAATCAGAGCAAGGAGAATTAGGTAAATCATATGTCTCTGGGCCATTGCACAGAGCTACCAAATGCAGTAGAGAAGGTTTTGCTAGTGGAAAGGGAACAATACAAGCCCCTCTTCTATCTCCAGTTTAGACATGACTTTGCCAATGGGAAGAAATTCATGAAGTTTATTGCCCAAAGCTCGTACTCTCCTGAACAAAGTTTGGAAGATACTTAGAGTACTGACCTCTGTGACTCCTCTTTTAATATGATCTTATGGATGATTAATGGTCCTCTGCCTTCTCCAGGGATTGAGACACTATTTTTAATACATGTATACATTTTGCATAGCCCTTTCTTGTTCCATTATGTTTCCATTTTATAGTTTAACATTAAGAGGACAATATTTTATTGCTATTTTCAGCTTTGGGGGAATATCTCATTCTGGTCTGCAAATATTGACAAGTATATATTTCTTAATGTCCTTTCCATACACTTAATTGTAAAATGAGAAATGTTCAGCAGATATTTGGGTACTGATATATTCAAATCATTAGAAAATGAGTTTTACAGATACAGAAAATATATGTATATATATGTAAAAAAATATATGTATATGTTATTAACCACAACTGCAACCAGAACGTGAATTAATTCTAAATCCCATTCTGTGTTCAAGAGCACCTAGTAGATATTTTCTGCTGGGTTAAGAAGTGAATCAGCTATATCTGCAGCTAATTATATATTACTTCTAATTCTGCTCTTCCTCAGTATACCGTTTCCCCTCCTCCACAAATCCCAGTTGCTTGTTTTCTTGCAAAGCTGCCAAGAAACTGTGAACAAATTTAACGTCTGAATAACTGCTTGCTCTCTCAATGACCTTGAAAAATTACTTGCGTCATTAAAAATTCATAGAAAAGAATTTTTTTGAGAAGACTGACATATGTAATCATAGTACCTCCTGTTATGCTACTGTACTATTACAGTCTTATGAACTTTAAAAATTATCTCAAAGACATTAACTTTGCTCTAGTTTCCCAATTATATCAAAAGTTTCTGATTTTTTTCAAAGAGAATAGCATTATTTTCTGCTAGAGAGTAAGAAAGGTAAAACAGAAGACTGATTGATTCTATAAATTTTTGTGGTATTTCACAATGACTGTTTCAAACAGTGACACAAAATTTCAAGTGAAGTATTTCGATCGTTTTTTTCATTGAGGTGAGGCTCACATAGCATACAATTAACCATTTTAAACTGTACAATCCAGTGGCACTTAGTACATTCACAGTGTGTCTCTCTAGTTTCAGAACTTTTTCATCCCTCTAGAAGAAGGCTTTGTAATCACTCTCCAGGCCTCTCTCCTCCCTTCTCTTGGCAACCACTAACATGTTCCCTTTCTCTATGGATTTACCTATTCTGGATTTCAATGGTTCTAATTGTAAATATGTATAAATTTTAAAATCTGTTTACACATTGATTTTATTCCCCATTTTTCTTGAGGAAAGAGATAGGGAGGAAAAGGATATAAAATCCTAAAAATAAGTTATGAAAAATCTGACAAGATGGTAAAATATCATCAGAAGAAGCCTTCTGATACCCCTTCCAGAGCGGGTACCACACTGTATTGTAATCATCTCCTTACTTGTCTGTTTCTCTTCTAGACTGAAATCACTGAACTTTTTTCACTTTGGCCCTAGTGATTGGCGCTGTGCTTTCATACATTTAAATGCTCGCTGTTTGCTGAAGGGGATGGGAGGTGTGAAGAGAAGAGGTAGAGCTCGTTGATAATATTTTGCACTAAGTTAATAAGTAAATAATCATACTGGATCCCTCTTCTTTTCTTTTTTCTTTTCTTCTCTTTCTTTTCCTTTCCTTTCCTTTTTTTCTTTCTTCATTTCTTTCTCTCCCTTGCGTGTGTGTGCGTGTGTGTGTGGTTTTGTTTTTGAGGTCTGGTTTTCCAGAAGTTACTTTGAAGAATATAGACTTGGTTCCAAAATGTATTTATAGAATTAAAATTGGCCTTACCTTCATTTATCCAACATTTAGCTTTATTGGCGTACCGGCAGTAATTATGATCATGTATATTACTGTCTAATATGTGACAGAGCATCAATTATCTGGGCAACGCAGTCTGATTTTGTTCTGTCTCTTTTCTTTCTTTAGGCGTTGTGTCCTCTCGGTACAGCCTTTGTCTTCCAACTCCAGCCCCATCCCCTTGCCCAAAGCATTAATGCTCAGTCTGGTGGGATCAGTCACTGAACACTAGGTACTACATTGAAAGACACATAGTTAGAATAGTGCCTATGAAAAAGGGAGAAAAACTAGATCTAAATCACTTCCTTCTCTATACTTTCCCTAAAATATGATTTTTATTTTGCATGGGATAGTGGGAAACGCAATCATTTAAAAACCCAGTGTCGATCCCTTTCAGTTTCCTGCAAGGCAAGCTCTCTCTGGGTAGACAAATTGCCAACCATGGAGAACCGTGGATATCATTTCAGCAGTGGCTAAGATGAGCATTTTCCTTTACCTTACCTTATTTTTCACTTCATGTTTGAGGATAATTCCACTAATACTGGCAGGTCTGTTTGTTGTGTCTGAAAAAAGTCGGTGGGATATAATAGCCTTTTCCATAATTCTTTAAACATCAATGTCTATGAGCCCTCATTCTGTGTTGGTTTAGACAGACGGCTCCTTCACAGGTGGGGCGTTAGGAGTGTATTTTAATCTTCTGTTTCCAAGGTTCTGTGAAGATACATCTGATTTATGGGCAAGGATAGGTCGTTGTTGATTTCACTGAATTCCTAAGGAAATTGTTTTCTGCTCATTTTGTCTTTCCTCTGGGTAACACATCACGTTATCGTGTTTGGGGGTGTCTGCTTCTTGCTGCTCAGCACCATTAACATACATCTGGGCCACCCTTTGTGTGGAACTGTCCCCTGGTGAAACCCTCAGTGGTCTGGGATAGAGAAAGACTGCAATTTACAGAGTCCATTATCACCTCTGGACGTGTAGAATGATAATGGAAGTGACAGAGGTGCAGCTGAAAATTGGCTCTTAATATTTTATGTGCTCAAGCAAAGGATTAGAAATCTCATGCTGCTCTTTAGGGAAAATGAAGTATGTGGGATTTTTTTTTTCTATTAGAAAGTTATATGCAAAAGGTTGACTGCAGGGTTTCAAAGAAAGTATTACAGCACATTCATTTTGTGTTAACCAATACTTCTCACTGGAGGTTTAGAGAGAAAAAAAAAAAAAAAACTTCTGCATGAAACATTAAAATATGGGAACAAAGTATATCCAACATTGAAGCAAAGTTTTAGAACTGACAATTCTAAAATAATGCACCATATACATTACCACCTTGTTTTAACTACTGTGTTATATCTAAAACATCACAAATATTTGCCTGAAAAGATTATCTTCAAATTTGGGGTTTTTGTTTTTCATTTTTCCCCCAACATATATTTCTTCTGACTTACAACTTAGGATAAAATTTCAAGTGCAATCATTGCCACATTGATTTTGAAAACAGAAATTCTATCAGAATTTTTAAGTGTTTAAGACATATAAGATAGAAAATACAGTTTCTGAAACAGTCATATTAATAATTTAACATTTATCTTAGTATATTACAGTGCTTATAATAGCACTGAAGAGATGCTTGTTGAAATAATTCTTTCTTGAAAAATGTAGTTTCTGACCTAAGATGAGACACGATACAGTGCCCTTTTCATAAGTGTTTTATTACTTGTCACCCATCTTATTTCAGACAAAACAAAAGTAGCAAGGTAATAGATTTTCTTAATAATAAAAGACTAAATATTATTGAAATTTAGCAAATGTTAAGTCCTGTCTGTATTTCCTTGATGGATATTTATGATATCAAGGATTTCTAAGTTGTCTACTTTACCAATAGAGTGTACATTAGTGACATTACTATATCACTATTACCTGATGATTAATATGTCTAGATTTTACATTTTGAGGCACTTGGAGATGATGGAATAAGCCTGGTGGGGTTTTTCTTCAGTTGCTTTTCAGAAATGACAGCCTACTTTCTCTTGTATGTTTCTGTCAATGTTTCTTTTCTGGATGTGAAGATCAGTTTACTCAACTGTGAGTAGGAAAAGTTTCAAGTTGCTATGGTGGATTCCAAGCCTCATTTAAATCAGCAATGCCTGCCTTTTGAATAAGGTCTCTGTAGATCAGTTTATTTAGATGTGTCATTTGATTTAGTTGCCACTGACAGGATCAATGTAACAAGACTCCAGACTGAGACTTAAGGAGAATTCTAAATACTACAAACACCCTGTCAGTGATGGTCAACGAACTACTTGGATTATAAATTTCTCATATTTTCGACACAAATGAAGTCTTTATATTGTATGGAATCATTATTAGTTAATATCATTAAGTTTTATCACTACAAAGTTATTGAGCGTTATATGCCAAGCAAAATTTTAGGCACTTTTATATATATTCTCTATATGACATTAGTCTTTTAGGGCTTCCAAGTTAATGAGGGAAAAGATGGTTACCTTGGGCACTGTTAGCCTGAGAGCTAATCCAGTTCCTGGAAATTAATAAAAACTCAACAAATATTTGTTGAATGAGAAAAAGCATTACTTTATTTAATTCTAGACATGATAACAGGATAACTATGTAAACTTTTTTTTAAATTATTTATTTATTTATTTATTTATTTATTTTTGGCTGTGTTGGGTCTTCGCTTCTGTGTGAGGGCTTTCTCCAGTTGCGGCAAGCGGGGGCCACTCCTCATCGCGGTGTGCGGGCCTCTCACTATCGCGGCCTCTCTTGTTGCGGAGCACAGGCTCCAGACGCGCAGGCTCAGTAGTTGTGGCTCACGGGCCCAGTTGCTCCGCGGCATGTGGGATCCTCCCAGACCAGGGCTCGAACCCGTGTCCCCTGCATTGGCAGGCAGATTCTCAACCACTGCGCCACCAGGGAAGCCCCTGTAAACATTTTAAGGGGCAGTTTCATTAAAGATCTGGAGTTCTGGTATTGATGAGAGGGCAGTGGTCCTCTCTTTGCTTTTGGGTACCTAGAATGTAAACAAATAGAATTCCAGAGATAAAAACTTCTTCAACAAATTGGGGCTTAGTTGGTTTGCTATTTAGCGGTGAGCCAGGTAGCAGTGGTCTTTCCGTTAGTTACCAGATACAGTTGTTCCCTCTGTGTCTTGCCAGGTCTAGAACGAAGTGTCAATATTTAAAGTGTCTTTTTTTCCTTTTTAAATAATTGAATCATACGATGAGAAAATATTCATCTCAAAAGAGTGTATCTGTTGCTGACAGCTTTTCTAGGTAAAAATGTATTTCCCAGGTGTTATTGCGTTACCATACCTCTGTGTTAAAAATCTGCAGACATTATTGGTAGTTGTAATTTATCAAAGGAAAATATGTAGAAAATTCCATTACTTCACACTTTCTCACACTACTGAACATTATGAACACTTGTAACAGGTCTGCATCCATTGCCACCATTTTCTCTCAGCTCCATGCTGAGGTAGAGCTGCTTTGTGCACTGTACATCCGGTAAAACCAGGCCAGGAAAGCAGGATATGGAGACTTTTTTATAGTCTTTCCTAAATTGCTCCATTGTGTGCCATCGTTAGAATTTATTTTATTTATATATGTATAATATATATGTAAATTATAGTATTTACATATGTAAATGTAATGTAAATGTAGAAATATGTAAATTATAGTCCACAGATGAGGGAAGTAAGGCCCAGCTAGTCTGTATGGTTTGCCCCTGATAACGAGATTTTCAAATGTCGCATGTGGGGCTAAAACCCTTGCTCCGAGTTCTTCCGCAGAAGCTATAGTACAGTGTCCAGAAATCTGGCTTAGGTGTCCTTTTTGAGTGAGAGAAGGTCTTGACCATAGGAGAAATCACACTCTAAACTGGACATTAGCTAAAAAAGTGTGAGCATGGAAGTGATTGTTTCCTCTACTGGCGAAGCCCTCCTTCTCACTTTCACCGATCGAAGCTGTATCCATCCTATAGGGCCAGCTCCCAAGCCCCTTCTTCCTGGAAGAAGAGCCTTTTTCCTGCAGATTCCTTTTCCTCTTTTATAATATTCTTCACAGGCTGCCTTGTGGTAACCCTTTTTGTTTTATATCATTGTGTCTCAATGAATCTACAGTTAGGCAGGCCTGAATTTTAATCTCAGATCTGCCACTTTAAATTAGCTGTGTGTCCCTGGGCAAGTTGCTAAATTTTCTAGTGTAACTTTCCTTGTTTATAAATTAGGTCACCTGCCTCATAGTCGAGTTTTCAAGCTTAAAACATGTAAATAGCTTTGCAAAATGTGTGACACAGAGTAAGTGCTCAATAAATAGTAGCTATTATTATTTTTGGCCTTTGTATCTCACTAGAGTTTAATTCAGATATTCATCTGTCTATGAATCTAACACACTACTTGGATATCGGCTTTTTTTAAAGAATATCTATCTAATCTCCAACTATTCAGCTATTACTGGACAAACTAGATTCAGGTCTAAGCAAATGTTTCTAGATAAAATGTAATATTTTCAACATGCTATATAGGAACTCTTTTATCTTGATTCCATGGTTCAAGATACTATGAATATATTTTAAAATAATTTTTATATAGAGTTAATTCTTGATTGGGCTCAGAGAAAGAGATGAGCATAGATAATGTTAAGCCCCACCCAGTCTACTGAACTGTGCATAGGGAATGAGAGAGAAATGCAGCAAGGACCACCTGGTGAATGGATAGCCAAGATTCAGCAGTGGTGCCCGAGTCATACTCAGTCAAGAGACATATTTAATGCTCCACTATTTACAAACCAGAAAATGAACTGATTTTTAAATTGTGGTATCATTTACATAGAGTCAAAGTCCCCCTTTTTAGTTTACAATTCTGTGAGATTTGACAAACACATTCAGTTATGTAACCATCATAGTTGTGTAGCCAACACAATCAAGATATACAACACTTATCACTGTCACTGAATCTGGAAATAGGCAGGCCTAAGTTTAATTCTTGGATCTGCCATTTTCAGGCTGCTGGTCATTGACTACTTCCCTCACATCCAAAATATGGCTTCATGTCCACTTTTTGCCAATCCCTTTCCTTACTCCCAGCTTCTGGCAATACTTAGCTGTTTCCTGTCCCTATAGTTTTGCCTTTACCAGAATGTCATATAAATATAATCATATAGCAGCTTCTTTCTCTGGTTTCTTTCATTTAGCATCATTACCTGATATTCACCCAAATTTTTGTATATGTCAGTAGTTAATTCCTTTCATTCCTAAGTAGTGTTCCATTGTATGGATGTATC
Source organism: Balaenoptera acutorostrata (assembly GCF_949987535.1). Classification (NCBI taxonomy): domain Eukaryota; kingdom Metazoa; phylum Chordata; class Mammalia; order Artiodactyla; family Balaenopteridae; genus Balaenoptera; species Balaenoptera acutorostrata. The sequence continues at coordinate 16,141,715 of NC_080068.1, read as the reverse complement.
ACGGTTTGTTTATTCACTCACCAGTTGAAGGTTGCCTACAGTTTTTAGTAATTAAGAGTAAAAACACTACAAGCATTTGTGGACTGGTTTTTTAAGTTTTCATTTCTCTTGGGTAAATACCTAGAAGTGGATTGCTGGGTCACATGGTAAGTGTTTCGGACTATTTCTTAGAGTGATTTTTTAAAAAATATAATGAAAGACATGTCATACTGATTTTTTAATTGAAAAATTATAGATTTACTCTGACTCATAATATTAAGCATCATGTAAGATTTTCTTAAATAGTCATCATCTTGAGCATCGCTTATTGAGTATTGAGTAATTATTATATGTAAGAGTCTGTATTATGTGATGCTTCAGATCATCTCCATATAGAGTGCTAATTTTCCCTGATTCAGGCAACTATGGATTCTCATCTTCTATTTTGTAGATTTTTTCCTTCTGTCTTTACAACTTGCTTTCAGTTTGCCCTCTGGCTACCTCTTGCTGCACTCTGCCCTTCTTATTTACTATGTTTTATCTATTGCTTAATAGTAAATTAGACTAAATAACTTGTTAAATTATTGGTTACCTAAGAACAGATAAGCTGTGAACAAGGGCCTGTCTCTTTTAGTCACTCTTGAGAAGACATGTGTCCTTTTTTCATTTTAAATACTTTTCATAAAATCTTCTTTTGTAAAAACCAACCTCTTCTTTGCAGGTTCTTTGTCATCTTCCAGAAACTTTATATTCTTGATAAGTAACTCCTGGTGGTTCTATCTTAATGATAACATAAATTCACATCCCAATTGTACCCTCTCTTCCACTCCAGCAGTGAATACCCATTCTGCCCAAGGTTACTTAAGACTTACTTCCTTCCTCTTCAAGAATGTATCTGGATGACTCCATTGATCTTGATTTCTCTAACTCAGATTGTTTAGAAAACTCATCTACTGCTTTATTACAGACTCTGTTTTATAATAATTTTAGGCTTATCTTAGCAACCAAATTGCCAAAAACTTTCACATTCTTCTCTGAAATGCTTCCCTTTGCACTAGATATACCAACCAATTGTCAAACCAATAAATATTTATATATATTATTATTGATTAGATAGTATAAAGCAACATTACTGAGAGCATTTTCTTACTGAATTTGCATACCTAATGTTCTGAGTCTATCACAGGGTGCTATTAAAAAACAAACCCTACATTCTGGCTGTTGCTGTCACAGGGTGATAAAAAAAAGCCCTGTCTGATTCCAGATGGAAAGCAACAGACACCTAAGCTGCATTCAGCTACACCTGCCTCCCTTTTTCACCATTACTCACCTAAAAGAAAAAAAAAAAAGAATCCATCCCTTCAACTAATGTGTCTAAGAAAAGAAAGAAGGGGGGACAGATGGAATTAAAGAGTAAAAAGTAAGAATGAAAATGATATATACTTATATGTAAGGAGGGAACAAATAAACCTTTCTTATTTAGTTTGCAAAGCATCCCCTGCAATTTGATACGTATTTGATATAAGAATTGTCTGTAAACTCTCTCCTTTGCAAAAATAGAAAAGCAAAAGGCAAATAATAATGAAATAAAGTTGAGTGAGGTGACAGCTTTGTCATTTTGTTAAATTGGATTTGCTCTCTACTTCCCTTCCGGAATGACCCAAGCACCCAAGGCTTGGCCTCCACCACTGTCAGTTTAGTTTCCTCCAACGTTATCAAACTCTGCCGTGAGAGTTCCATTATAATAATTCTACTAAGAGGCGCTATTTATATGCTTCTTTGTACATTTCTAAATATACTTGAAGACTGAGTCTAATATTTCAGTTAATTTTTTAATGGAAACAAAATCTTGGATTTGCACAATGGTGATGAGCCCCCTAAAACACATAAATATCAGAGCTAGCCCAGAGGCACTGAGTACCAGTAGCCACTGGAAGAAAGAATTATTAATCCACTGCTCCAACCTGAGTACCATTCTCCTTAAACCTGTGGTACTTCTAATGTCCCCTTGGCTAATCGTACAGGTTCCTAAAGGACTTCACAAGGCAATCCATTCCTGCTACCTATTGTCAGACAAGAAGGTATCCCAGCTTTATAAATGGGCTTGCTGAGGCCCAAAGTTAACTTCCCAAGATCCTGTAGTGAATAAAGGAAGATGAGGTTAATGAGAAGCAGGTCTCCATCTAACCAGTGCTGTTTTCACTGTAAAAACCCCTGTTAACAAGGGTAACCCCAACTCTGTTGCTTGTCGTCCGTTTTCAATATAATGTATAAAGAAATTTTTGTGCTCTCAAACTTTCAGTAGACTATCAGTATATATGGAGATGTACTATTTTAATAGCCATTGCCATGATAAAAGACTAAGGAATTCATTCTGCAGTATTTAAAAAGGGTGATGGAGTCTTTTTTTTTTAAGGTTATTTTTATTTACAAGTTTTGAAAGATGTACATTTTTTACATGGGTTACTCGCGCAAAGTTAGATTTAGAAGAGTGATAAATGCACAAAAGGTGGCAATGGAACGTCAGACAAAACATTTACAAGCCTTGTCCCACACTGCTACTTAAAGATACTGTCTATCTAAAAATATACATATCAAAAGAAAGATTGCAAGTATTGACTGTAAGGTTCTTATAGTACTGAAAGGGAGGAAGAAACTAAAGCATGCAGCATTAACTGAGGATTTGAGTGGAAAATAGTTTGCCACAGATATGTTCCCTTCCTTGGGTTAATTAAAACTCTAAAATAAACAAGGAGGGATTATAAATTTGTTTATCTAAGGTAGCACTGCTCCTTTAAAAAAGATTAAAGGATCTCCAACCTTCCCTAGCTTAAAAACTAATGATTGTCTCCAGTCCTCTGTTCCCACACCTCTTTAAAAAGTGAAAATCCAGAAGACTTCAGTATTCTGAAACTTAGCTTAGATGTGTCCAGTGAATACCTTGCAAGGGGAGGATTTGTCAGTTATTACGATCGCTGCACTCCTTTGACTGAGTCCTTTAACATTCTCCTTCCTACCAGTAAAAAACAAAATTCATGTTGGTTAGATCTTAGTATCGTGACCTTTTTAGCTTCCATTGCTCTTTTAAAATGGATGTTTATATGGATTTGTTTCCCTGTTTTCTATAGGCCGTATTCCAAAAATTCACTTCTAAATCCAACGCTAAGTGAAGGACCAGCCAGGGTGAAACGCTTCAGCAATCATTCTGTTAAAAATAACATTCTGGTCATCAAGCTATGCATAAGCACCACTTGTAAAACAATTCATTTGAAAAGCTTAGTGTAAAGTACAGTAACACAATACTTCCCTAAAACTGGAAATGAGATACAACAGAAAAGGAATTAAGCATTAGTAATTTTTGCATGTAACCCAGGTACAGTACCTTTGATCTCATAGAGGGTGTTTTCTGATGTTTAAGGAGAGGGTAGAAGGGGTGGGAAGAGCTTGGTAAGGGAAGATGGAAACAGCACAACAGCTATTTTGCTTTTAATAAAGCAAATGTAATGACACTGAAGAATAGGAAGGTGATAAACACATCAATATATATTTTTCTTATGACCAGCTTCTTCTCTTCCTACACCCGGGTCAACAGTCACACCAGCTCTGTTCTACTGTCACGGAAACATGTTTTTCATACCCCTGCTTATTCTCCTGGTGCAGCTGAGCCGCCTGGCTCTTTGCTGGACTGTTAGGATTGGGTTCCTCCAGTAGAGACTGTATGGATGTTAAAATGGAAGACACATCATAGGTTGGACTCCAATGGTTCTGAAGTATGTCCAGACATACCCTACCATCTGCATAGACATTTGGATGAAACATCTTAGGGACAGATCTAACCGCAGGTGGCTTATTCGGATATTCTTCAGTGAATTCTATTGTAATAATTCTATTATTATAATAATTCTATTGTAATATTGAATTCTATTGAGCCTTCAGGCTCAAAAATGACGGTGTTCCAAACCATGATGTTGGTCTCAGACGAAGCCCCACTGACTCCGGCTGGAGGATACTCCTGTAACCTCTTGAAGCCCCTCATGAGGTGCCGCTGAGCCGGGGTGGACACGTCTCTAGCGGGGTCAGGGGTGGGGCATACACCGATATCTGGGGTCCCCGCGGGCGGTAAGGTGGCCGAGGAGGCTGAGGGGGAAGTGCCCAGAGGAACTGCACTGCCTCTCCGAACGGGTGATGGAGTCTTAATGGATTAATATAAGATTATATATGTAAAAAACATTAATGATTTAATTTAAAAATTTTCTAAACTTGGCTTGAGTTTAGTGAAAAATATAGTATTTGTATCATACAGGAAGGGACAGTTCAAATCCTATTAGCATTTAGACTTAAAATTCAATAATCCCACAGAAACCCAAATAAAGAACGATATTTTAAAACAACAGCAAATATATAGCCCAAATAAACTTTGCTATCTTCCCTTAAAATTGGTAAAATTCTATTCAGAAACATCAGTTTTCACACTGTAGTTCTGAAAAAGTATAAACTTAAAATAAAAGAATAAAATAACAAAAGGGAATATTGATAAAAACCAAATTTTCAGTAAGTTCCAAAAGGAGGAATTACTTATTAAATTCTCAAAGGTTGTAGATTCCACCGAGGCTGGGTAGGGGAAAGATGACCAGCCAATTGCTTTGATTGTTCATATAATACCTAAGTATATTTAGGTTAGCAGATAGCATTAGATCATTCACAGGAATCTCTTGAAAGTTAGTAAGGCTTAAGGAAAGAGTATTTCAAACACGAATTCATACTATGAGTAGAAAAGAATAGGTAGCTTATTGCCCTTTAGTAACTTTTAATTACACTTGAAAAATAACAAAAACAAGCCAAGGCCTCTGAGCCATCTGTAATCTTTCAGTGGCCTCTGCCTGACTGTGTCCTGTCTAATCTGGTCAGGACCATTCTTCTCTTGCTGTGTCACACTGGCCTCCTGATGTCTCTTGGCCTGTCCAAGCTGGTTCCCAGTGCAAGCCTTCTGCGTTAGCTGTTCCCTCTCCTGGGGTATTCTCAGGGCAGAATGCTTCCTTATTCTCATCATCTAGTTCTTTCCTGACCAGCCCCACTAAAATATCACCAACTTCCGACTTGCTTTCTCTCCAATTAGCTTACTTCTTTATATGTTCCCTCCAACTAGAATGTAAACTCTTTGAGGGCAAGGATTGTCTTGTTCATCATTATGTCCCCTAACCCTAGGAAACACCTGCCTGGGTTATTAGTATGATAAATAGTACAGGAAGAAACTACACGTAGTATATATTTATATGAATATGTGCACGGGACTTCTATGAAAAAAGTAAAGGACACATCTACATATATTACTAATTATTTAGAATACATTGCTAATTATTCTTTGTAGGATAGCTATTATTTTACCTCACCAAAATTTTTCTAAGTACAAATGTTAGAGGCAGAAGAGAACATACATTGTTAAAAAATAGTAGGGACCTTCAAGACTTCGTAATTTGGTTTCTTTCTCTCCACCTCTGTTGTGTGGTTAGGGTAAATGGGATCCAAAAAGGTGACAGTAGTGCACTGGGTCACATGTTTGGTAAACTATACAAGCCATTCGCCAATCTGGGCTTCTGAATGGAAGACAGTTGAACATCCTTTCTGCTTATCCAGGCTGTCTTTCTTTCCTCTGTGCAGAATGAGCCATTGATCTACCTGCCTGGCATCTCTTGGTCTCGGTAGTTTCCTATACTAGTTGGCTTCATGTAAGTGACTTATTCTGAAACAGTGCTTAAGAGTCCAGGCTTCAGAAACAGACTGTCTGGTTTGAATCCTGACTGTACTATTCACTAGATATAATATCCTAGTTAAGTACGTTACGCAACTGTGTTTCAGTTAATTCGCCCGTAAAACAGTGATAGCAGCACTTATTTTTTTCTCCGAGAATTAAATAAAACAATTTATGTAATTAAAACAGTTGTTATATGTATTTTTATAAGGGCTTTAAAACATTTGTTTGTAGAGTTATTTTGGATAAATAAAAATTGAGTACTAACATATTAAACAAATAATACCTGGCGAAAGTAATTTAGAAATTTCTTTGTTAAATATTGATTTAAGAAAAAAGCACAGATTTTTTACCACGAACCAAGGAGTTCTCTTTCACCATTAATTAAATGTAAAACAATTTTAGTATTGTCTTTTGAAACATACAGTTTTAAATTTAATGCAAGGAAAGTAATAAATTCATTTGAAGTCCATTATGAATGATTTTTATATTATGTCTTGCATTAGCAGTGCCATTGCTTCTTTTCATTAAGCCAGGTAATGAGGAGATAGACATATTTGACTCTTCAGGAAATGGATAGAAACAAGATGCAAAAATGGAAGTCTGCTGGCTTTAAGTGAAAGTTAGCCCCTTTGTATCCATTTTTGAACCAGTTTCTCAAGCACTCTTGCATTTAAGCAACCTCCATGAAGGAATGCTTTTGTGTCAAAAACTAAATTTAGATATCAGGAATTCTAAATTCTAATGTTATACGAAGTCTATTTCCAATGGCCTGATTAAGTTTTTTTTTTTTTGTTCCTCTTCTTTTTAAGATCAGTTGAGTATGGCTTAAGTTTAATATTTGTGAAGTCCTTTTATAGTCTTCAAATGAGTGACCCTATATAAATGCAAGATATCATTGCTAATTCTCAGGAGTGTTATAAAAATTACCTAATGTTTGTAAAATACATTGAAGATGAAAATTGAGATATAAGCACTAAATGTAAGTTTTACTTATTAAAGAAAACCATGTTAGAGCTAAGTTTGCTGATGAACACTTTTTAAATTTCATTTCCCTGAACTCCTTTCAAAAGTTCACTGAGGCATGCATGCCATGCTATTCAAGCACTTCAGGAATCTTTCCCTTCTTTTTTTTTTCCCCCTTTTTTTGTTTTGTTTGTTTGTTTTGTTTTCTTTAGTGTCAGGTCTCAGGAATTTTAATTTTCTCTTCTTAACCATCACCATTATAAACATCTAGAAACCTATATGTAACATTTTAACATTGTATGCCAATGAGATTAGCTGTGTATGTACTGTTGCCTTTTTACTATAAAGAAATAAGTAGAGTTTTCTACTCAGACTTTATTTATTAATTAAAATCATACCGATATTTGAAATAATTATGAGTATTGAGAGAGACTCTTAACATCCTCTCTTGATGATAAATGATGGGAATGATCACTACTAACTGTTGAAAGTTATGAAAAAGTGGTCTGTTTCTCACATTTCTCACATTTAGAGAGCAAAATACCTTTTTTAGATGTGACTAAGTTCACCTGGGGTATGTCTTTTTTTGTTTTCATTCCTTCTGTAATACTAGTGATGGGGGGGGGGACCAACAAACACAGATAAGTGACCTCCCACTGAAAATAATCTGTAATCTGGTATCTCCATTTATCCCATTACATATATTTCTGGCATCTCTGTCCATGTAGAACAACAGTGAGCCTATCTGTGATTTTTACATGTCCAAACAGTAACACAAACAAAAATCGCTGAAGGTAGCTGCCCTGCCAAACAAAGAATGGAAGTGGCAGAAATGCCAATAAAAAGCAGAAACAGCAACAATTGGCCAAATCTGTGGCCACAGAGAGCTGGAAGACAGGAGAGAAATGTGAAGGAGAGAAAACAGACAATCGCTATTATGGGTGTGGAAGCTTTTGGCTTGTCCTCTCCTTCTGCACCCTTCTCTCTCCCTTTCTAATATTTCAACCTCTGGTAAGGAGTGGGTGAAGGAGCAGTGCTATGAGATTACAAGAGAAAGACTGACATTCCATTTCCTTGTGCTTGTGGGGTCACTACACACTCTGACATATGGGTTTATGTTTCCCACCCAGTTAGCCAGTCAAATGGGAATGTTCATTGTTTTAAGAAAATCCAAGTTGACATCAGAATCTCCTAAATTTATTTGACCTCAGAACACTTTTTTTTTTCCTGAAACACCATTAACATCCTACTTTTAGAGCTAGTGTTCCATAGAATGCACTCGGGGGGATGACGCTTTAAATAATCAAAAAAGGTTTAATTACATTTTCAACATACCACACAAACAAGGAAGTATGTGATATGGTTTTGGAAAGTTTCCTTCAAAAAAAGTTCGAATAAAAATGTTTGTTTCTAAAAGCGTTTCTCTTTCATCTATCAGAAGCTTATCTATAACCCTAGCCATATCAGATAACTAAGGGGATGCATATGTGTTGTGTTAAATAAACTTTGTCTTAAAGCATAAAAAGGAAAAGAGGAAAGAAAAAAAACGAAAACTCACCTAACACTCTTCTTTTTGCTAAATGATTCAGATTTTTCATCTTGAGTTTATGGTTCGAATGACCTCTGAACCCTTCTTCATGTCATCCATGCCAGCCGTGCTTATAAATCTTTTACATTCTAGAAGCTTAGGATGTTTCATTATTTATTTGTATTTGTTGGGGCCAGCCTTGATGAAGAAGACTGTTTATAATGGACTGCTTATTGCAAGGGCCTGTAAAAGAAAAAGTAAGCTGAACTTGGCCTGTGAACTTGGGTATGCACCAGAAGTGCAGTTTTTCTTACTACATGACAGGGCAGAAGGAGACTGAAATGACTGTTGGGAGTTTTTGAGGATTTTAGGGATTAAAAACAAAGCTACCTTGTATCATCTTCACTTGGGGAGAAGGAAAGACATTTAGCATTTAGGGATGACGTAGTACTACATAATGGCCCTCAGTTTATTGCTGAGTTTCCTCACTGTTTATGGATAACGTAAAAAGGAGATGATATCCGTAGATCATTTCTGGAAAACAATATTTTCAGAAGTTAGAACTACTATTTGTAAATTTTTCAAATAAATCAATCAATAAAAGCAGCTGTTTAGGAAGCTCCACATGTGCTGAGCATTTTCTATTCCAGCACATCTCAGGTAATGTGTGCTTAGAGTCCTTAGATGCAAAATGCAGGTAATAAGAAATACCTATCTATCGCTTAAGACTGTTTGAGTGATAACTGTATTTTTGCTCTTATTATTTATCAGTGAAAAGTTAAAAGCATTTTTCACAAATTGTGTTTTTCCGTTTTAAGGAATATGTCTTTGCCTCATACTATACTTTTTAATACATTTTTAAGATCATTTCATTTACAGATATTTTTAAAAAGAGACTTTTACATGGTTGAATTATTAACTAAGAGGGTATTTATTCTCAGACAGTCATCTTGACTCCAAAGCCACCAGAATTCATTCTTCTAATCTGCACTGCTGAATAATGATATGTGGTTTGGGGGAACTTTGTTTTAATAGAGGAAGGAGAGGTATGGTTTTGACTTTTACTTGTATTAGTTTAAAGTGCTCATGGAATCTCTAAGTTTAGGTCTAGGGCCATCTGTGTGAGGAGTGACTTGTTAAAAATAGAGCAATCCCTGGAAGAACAGATTTTATTTTTTAGTTATGTTGGTAGACTTCAAAACTCTGATCTAGTAAAACAGTGGCAATATCTGTAAATGGAGTTCCTTTGTGGCAGTTTCTTTTACCATGGGTTTTATTATAGTAATAGAAAAGAAAACCCAGACGATTATTAATGAATTTAGAAGCATGAATGTGCAAAGCTTACCTGCAGCTCTGCCTTTATTTCTACACCTAAATAAACTCCAGCTGAATTGTGAAATTAATCACCCTGAAGTCCTAGGCTCTGATAAGGATCCTGCCACTCAATTTTATTTCTTTTGATGGTGCAAAACAATTTAGCAAAGTTTTCTTAGTTGGGTTTTTGCTTTTATTGCAGAATCGTACAGCATCACATGAGACCTTATCTTGATGCTGTATCATTCCAGTGATTGGATCCAGCTTATTCAACTTCTTTGCTAAATTGCCATGTTGCAGGAAAGCTAATTATAATTCTACATCGGACTGGCCCTTATTATCTACTCTACCCACTACAAAATATGGTGATCTCTATGATAATCAAAATTTTTCAGTATTTTATTTTATAGTTTCTTGCTTTATCATCTCTATTTATGAGAGAAGGACTATATTGTTTATTAAAGATTATTTAGCACATCTTCAAAATTCTAGAGTTTTTCCCTAGTGTTCCAGGTTCTTAATACAATATGTCACAGAATAAAGATAGACTTTTATTTTCTCATTTATATGATACTATTATTCATGAATCTTAAATAAATAAAAATATTGAACTTAATAATTTAAAATCTTTTGCATTTCTTGAATCCTTGAGAATTTTAGGTTATACAAAAAGAACTGTGGTGATAAAATACCACCAGTTCAAGTATTCAGGGCCATCTAAATATGAATTTTTAACAATATTTTTAATAAAGTATAATGAATATATTAGAATTGACATGATATACTTATGTAAATTTCACAATTAGAGCTACATAATTTATTCACATCAATATTAAACCTATATTTGATGTTCAGCTATGCTTTTATTCACTTTAAAGTGTTTTCTGTTCTGCTTAATTGGTTTGGATTTGCTCTGTCAGGTTTTTTTCCTTAGTGAGAAAGTTGCAGACCTGCTGTTTTATATTAAGTCTCTATTTTTCTTTAACAAAAAAGAAAAAGGCAAGCAAAAATGTAAGCCCAATTAAAAGCAGTTTATTCAGAGTTTATGAGCACTTCAAAAAATACTTCCTGCCTTCATTGAAGCATTATGAAAATCCCATGATACATCCTTCATAGAAAATAGACACAAGAAAAAACATAAACCATAAAATTCTGTTAAAGATCATTATTTCTAAGGTCATAATATTGACCGTGTTCTAGAAAAATAGAGCATAATGTCATGGGGACACCTCCCCCCCGCCCCCATCGTTAATTGGTTTGCTAACTATTTCTATATTTCTATTGGCTATAGATCAGTTTACATTATTCTAGTATATATTGGTAAAATATTCTGTTATCCTAGTAGCTTGAAAGTGTTTATTTAATTCTGAGTTATTCTTAGAGTTAATTAGCAGAAACAACCTAGAGCCTTTTGTCATGAGTGACCAGTCTTCACACTTTTAGCAAGATGACTGCTTCAAAAATGCCCAAACAAGAACTGTTCATTGCAGTTTCTGCAGTTATTTGTATATCTTTGCAATATTCAGTGTAATATTTGAACAATCACCATAGTTACAATTTTCCTTTAATTTCATAATTGTGATTTTTTTCCACTCTGTTATACTGAGGAATGTGTTTTAGGTTCAAAAGAGTTTTGGAGTTCACCTCCAAGAAAATAATTCATGAACTTTTAAAAGATATTATTATGTCATAGAGGAGGATTTTCTCAATTTCAGAGAAATAGACTATGGGTTATTATTTTTAATCCACTAGTTAATGATTGCTACAGCTAATTTTCTCTTTGGATTGTTTTTCCACCAAAGAAATTATAATTTCTTATATCCCTAGTTATTACCAATCCTGCAAATGGATAATCACAGAAAATTATTAGAATAAAATTATTTTAAGTTAAATTTGCATTTAATATCATAAGGCACTTTCAAACTGTGGAGAGGGTCTTCATAAAAATCACACAAAGAGCAGTAAGAAATTGTACAATGGGTTCTGCTACAACATAACATGTATGTTCCTAAAATTCACCTCTCTATGCAAAATCATGAAATTAAAAATCACAAGCACTTAATGGGAAAGCTGGGGTTGGGGCATAACACTCAAAATCGGAATTAGGCGCACACACATACAAAGACAGTAACCTAATAAAAATGGTAGTATAGGAACTTCCCTGGCGGTCCAGTGGTAAAGAATCCACCTTCCAATGCAGGAGATGTGGGTTCGATCCCTGGTGGGGGAACTAAGATCCCACATGCCCTGGGGCAACTAAGCCCACGTGCCACAACAATTGAGCTCGCGTGCCTCAAGAGAGAGCCCGCGTGCCACAACTACAGAGTCCACGTGCCCTGGAGCCTGGGCGCCACAGCCAGAGAGGGGGAAACCCACACGCCACCACTGGAGAGAAGTCCACGCACTGCAACTAGAGAGAAACCTTAGCAGACCGCACACCATAATGAAAAAGATCCTGCATGCCTCAGCAAAGATCCCCGTGTACCGCAATTAAGACCCAATGCAGCCAAAAAAAAGGAAAATAAGTAAAATAAATAGATATTCAAAATAAGAAGAACTAAAAAAAATAATTATTATAAAAAAATGGTAGCATAGTTTAACACATGTAAACGGTTAAAGAAATACATGAACGCTACAATAAATATGGACTTTACCTTGAAAGAGACCTAAAGTTTGCTTATAGAAGAGTTGCACATGGAGAGTTATTGTGAAGGGGTAGAAGGAAGGTTATCTGAAACCTGTTAGGAAGCTCTAACACCAGGTATGGATGGATGTGGTTCTTAACACATGTGATGAACTGCAGTAGCTGGTAGATGTTTGAGGGGCGTTGTGTGTGTGTGTGTGTCTGTTTGCATTTTGTGGATTCCTGTATAACCAATTCAGTTGGATACAGTTTTCTGTGTTCCTCTATTGTCTGTCACAAGCAAAACAATGCATAATCAAATTGGAAATTTGTGTCACCCTCAAATTATTTCCTGTTGGGAGTTTGCATTTTCAAAACAAGAGTTACAGCGGAATTGACTATACATTTAAAAGATAGGCACAATAACTTTCTAACTGAAGATGATGAGCTTTATGGCAAAAAGAGGTGACTGTTCAATATTGTCAAAACCATCAGTACAATCAATATGCTTCATTTTGATTTTTTCCCTCAACTATTATGCAGAATTGAACTTCAGCTTCACTGTCCAACTTGATTCATTCATTCAAATTGTTTTGCACTGAGAAATAATATCTCACCTGGAAGAGATATCAGAATCGGGAAGACCACTGAGAATTCATGTAACATTTAAAAATCTTTTGTTTGTCTGCTTTCTTTTCTTTTTATCCAGAGATAAATTCTTTTATCTCTGGAATTTATGCTTCCCACACCAATCAGTACAAGTAAACATGGGATTCTCTATTCATTTAATGAATGAATGAATTTAAAGGACTAAGTGAAAGTATGGGAAATGCAGAATTTATTCAACCTATCCTATTTCTGCAAGAGCAAGAATGTCCTGTGATGTGTTTCTGTACTCTGAGAGAACTTAACAAATATTGGAAGGAATGGGCTGTGACAGACTTCAGTGCTTCTGTGGCCCTTGAAATGTGCTTTCATATTATGGAGCTAGACTCCAGTGCACAGAGTAGAATAATAATAAGTTCTTTGAGCTGAAACTTCATAGTCACTGTGGGATATTCACGAAGGAGACCAATGGGGAGAAAGATAACATAGTCTTAACTTTGAACTTGTCCTGGGTTTTACTTGCTACAAGCCAAGTGAAAGTCACTCTGATACCTTATTAGTACTAGCTCTTTCTCCGTATAGGGAAAAGTGCTCTACAGTCCATGTTGATAAAACTGAAAGGGAGTTCCACACATGAGAAAGAAGGTGGTCTTGATTGTAGTGTGTAAAAGAAGGATAGTAAGGCTAAGATCTACTCCAAACCTCAGCTTGGAGGCCACTTTCAATGGCAAGTCTTTGTTACCCATCTGATCCAAGATAGGTATCCCTTCTTGCATTCCCAAAGCACTTTTCAGGCAGTAGTGTATTTCTCTGTTTCCTGTGTCCTGTTGTGGAATGAGAATAGATATGTTTCTGTCTCATTCCCTATTTATTGCCCCTGTTATTAATTGTTTAGTTAATTGTCTGGGGTAGAGTAGGTGCTTAATAAACATATATGAGTGAATGAATATGCATTGGAACTCAAAAGCTTACTGTCTAGAGAAAGAGAGAAAAATAAACATACAAACTGGCTGGGAAATAATATGGCTCATTATTATAGAATGAACAAGTAGTGTCTGAGAAAGACGCAATCAAAGATACTATAATTCATTCAGTTAATAGTTATCTGCTATATGCCTACTATGTTTCAACATGTTAGACGACATAGTGAATTAGAAATATATAGTCCTGGTATTGAGTGTGGTGGAAAACGTTCTCCAGCTCCTGCAGCTGCAACTGGGTGAACGCGGTACGATAGCAGCGCTGCTTTCTCGCTACAATCTGTGGCCCCTCAGTGACCAGGGAGGGACAGTTGCTCCTGCTGCTGCGGGGGATCAAGACCGCTGCCGTTGCCCTCACGGTTTTCATCCAAGGGGCTGGGCCTGGCCGCATCAAGGTAGTCTGCTGCTGCTGCTTCTCTGAGCTCAGGTTTGGACCATGTATCCTAGTCCTCCTCTCCTCCGGTTACAGCCTCCAAGGTCGAGGTCCTAGGGAAAGGACATGAGAGAACATGAAAGAAAGAGGAGTTCATTTTTCAGATTGTAGTGAGTAAATGAGCCACAGTACTTGAAAAATGATGCACCATTTCCTTGTGGCCTCCTTGGTTTCTGATGAGACGTCTGCTGTCATTTGAATTGCTCTTCGCCTACAGCTGCCAAGGAAAGTGAACAATGAAGCCATTTCTTTTGGCCCTTGTGTCTATTCTGTAGTCAGCACAAATTTGAGGATGATGTTGAAGAGAAATTCTGCCATGTGACTCACAGGGTCTTGGTGCTCAGGCTGGGTGTCAAGCCTGAGCCTCTGAGGTGGGAGAGCCGAGTTCAGGACATTGGTCCACCAGAGAATCCTGGCTCCATGTAATATCAAATGGCGAAAGCTCTCCCAGAGATCTCCATCTCAACACTAAGACCCAGCTCCACTCAATGACCAGCACGCTACAGTGTTGGAAATCCTATGCCAAGCAACAAGCAAGACAGGAACACAACCCCACCCATTAGCAGAGAGGCTGCCTAAAATCATAATAAGGTCACAGACACCCCAAAACACACCACCGGACGTGGTCCTACCCACCAGAAAGACAAGATCCAGACTTATCCACCAGATCACAGGCACCAGTCCCCTCCACCAGGAAACCTACACAACCCAGTGAACGAACCTTAGCCACTGGGGGCAGACACCAAAAACAATGGGAACTATGAACCTGCAGCCTGCAAAAAGGAGACCCGAAACACAGTAAGTTAAGCAAAATGAGAAGACAGAGAAACACACAGCAGATGAAGGAGCAAGGTAAAAACCCACCAGACCAAACAAATGAAGAGGAAATAGGTGGTCTACCTGGAAAAAATTCAGAGTAATGATAGTAAAGATGATCCAAAATCTTGGAAATAGAATGGAGAAAATACAAGTAATGTTTAACAAGGACCTAGAAGAACTAAAGAGCAAACAAACCATGATGAACAACACAATAAATGAAATTAAAAATGCTCTAGAAAGAATCAATAGCAGAATAACTGAGGCAGAAGAATGGATAAGTGACCTAGAAGATAAAATAGTGGAAATAATGACCACAGAGCAGAAGAAAGAAAAAAGAATGAAAACAATTGAGCACAATCTCAGAGACCTATGGGAGAATGTTAAACGCACCAACATTCGAATTATACGGGTTCCAGAAGAGGAAAAGAAAAAGAAAAGGACTGAGGAAATATTTGAAGAGATTATAGTTGAAAACTTCCCTAATATGGGAAAGGAAATACTCAAGTCCAGGAACTGCAGAGAGTCCCATACAGGATAAATCCAAGGAGAAACACACCAAGACACGTATTAGTCGAACTACCAAAAATTAAATACAAAGAAAAAATATTGAAAGCAGCAAGGGAAAAATAACAAATAACATACAAGGGAATCCCCATAAGGTTAACAGCTGATATTTCAGCAGAAACTCTGCAAGCCAGAAGGGAGTGGCAGGACATATTTAAAGTGATGAAAGGGAAAAACCTACAACCAAGATTACTCTACCCAGCAAGGATCTCATTCAGATTCGACGGAGAAATTAAAACCTTTACAGACAAGCAAAACTAAGAGAATTCAGTACCACCAAACCAACTTTACAACAAATGCTAAAGGAACTTCTCTAGGTAGGAAAAACAAGAGAAGGAAAAGACCTATAATAAGAACCCAAAACAATTAAGAAAATGGTAATAGGAACATACATATCAATAACTACCTTAAATGTAAATGAATTAAATGCTCCAACCAAAAGACATTGACTGGCTGAATGGATAGAAAAACAAGACCCATATATATGCTGTCTACAAGAGACCCACTTCAGACCTAGAGACACATACAGACTGAAAGTGAGGGGAGGGGAAAAGATATTCCATGCAAATGGAAATCAAAACAAAGCTGGAGTAGCAATTCTCCTATCAGACAACATAGACTTTAAAATAAAGGCTATTACAAGAGACAAAGAAGGACACTACATAATGATCAAGTGATAAATCCAAGAAGAAGATATAACAATTGTAAATATTTATGCACCCAAGATAGGAGCACCTCAATACATAAGGCAAATGCTAACAGCCATAAAAGGGGAAATTGACAGTAACACAATCATAGTAGGGGACTTTAACACCCCACTTTCACCAATGGCCAGATCATCCAAAATGAAAATAACTAAGGAAACACAAGTTTTAAATGACACATTAAACAAGATGGACTTAATTGATATTTATAGGACATTCCATCCAAAAACAACAGAATACACTTTCTTCTCAAGTGCTCATGGAACATTCTCCAGGATAGATCATACCTTGGGTCACAAATCAAGCCTTGATAAATTTAAGAAAATTGAAATCGTATCAAGTATCTTTTCTGACCACAATGCTATGAGGCTAGATATCAATTACAGGAAAAAAATCTGTAAAAAATGCAAACACATGGACGCTAAACAATACACTACTACATAACCAAGAGATCACTGAAGAAATCAAAGAGGAAATCAAAAAATACCTAGAAACAAATGACAATGAAAGCACGACAACCCAAAACCTATGGGATGCAGCAAAAGCAGTTCTAAGAGGGAAGTTTATAGCGATACAATCCTACCTCAAGAAACAAGAAACATCTCAAATAAACAACCTAACCTTACATCTATAGCAATTTGAGAAAGAAGAACAAAAAAACCCAGAAGTTAGCAGAAGGAAAGAAATCATAAAGATCAGATAAGAAATAAATGAAAAAGAACTGAAGGAAACAACAGCAAAGATCAATAAAACTAAAAGCTGGTTCTTTGAGAAGATAAACAAAATTGATAAACCATTAGCCAGACTCATCAAGAAAAAAAGGGAGAAAACTCAAATCAATAGAATTAGAAATAAAGGAAAAGTAACAACTCATAAGAGATTACTACAAGCGACTATAGGCCAATAAAATGGACAACCTGGAAGAAATGGACAAATTCTTAGAAAAGCGCAACCTTCTGAGACTAAACCAGGAAGAAATAGGAAATATGAACAGACCAATCACAAACACTGAAATTAAAACTGTGATTAAAAATCTTCCAACAAACAAAAGCCCAGGACCAGATGGCTTCACAGGCCAATTCTCTCAAACATTTAGAGAAGAGCTAACACCTATCCTTCTCAAACTCTTCCAAGATATACCAGAGGGAGGAACACTCCCAAACTCATTCTGTGAGGCCACCATCACCCTGATACCAAAACCAGACAAAGATATCACAAAGAAAGAAAACTACTGGCCAATATCACTGATGAACATAAATGCAAAAATCCTCAACAAAATACTAGCAAACAGAATCCAGCAGCACATTAAAAGGATCATACACCATGATCAAGTGGGGTTTATCCCAGGAATGCAAGGATTCTTCAGTATACGCAAATCAATCAATGTGATACACCATATTAACAAATTGAAGGAGAAAAACCATATGATCATCTCAATAGATGCAGAGAAAGCTTTCAACAAAATTCAACATTCATTTATGATAAAAACCCTCCAGAAAGTAGGCATGGAGGGAACTTACCTCAACATAATAAAGGCCATATATGACAAACCCACAGCCAACATTGTTTTCAATGGTGAAAAACTGAAACCATTTCCTCTCAGATCAGGAACAAGACAAGGTTGTCCACTCTCACCACTATTATTCAACATAGTTTTGGGAGTTTTAGCCACAGCAATCAGAGAAGAAAAAGAAATTAAAGGAATCCAAATTGGAAAAGAAGTAGTAAAGCTGTCACTGTTTGCAGATGACATGATACTATACATAGAGAATCCTAAAGATGCTACCAGAAAACTACTAGAGCTAATCAATGAATATGGTAAAATTGCAGGATACGAAATTAATGCACAGAAATCTCTTGCATTCCTATACACTAATGATGAAAAATCTGAAAGAGAAATTAAGGAAACACTCCCATTTACCATTGCAACAAAAAGAATAAAATACCTAAGAATAAACCTACCTACGGGCACAAAAGACCTGTATGCAGAAAACTATACAATACTGCTGAAAGAAATTAAAGATGATACAAACAGATGGAGACA